>NW_026941208.1:0-130561 GCF_032062105.1 Saccostrea cuccullata
CTATAGTGAGAAAGGGATAATGGGGTCGGGGTACACAAGGTACGCCTTATATAGAGAGTACTTTTATATCAAAATAATTAATGAAAATGTTTTCTGGTTGTTATATACAATTATAATGATGGATTAATGGATTTTGACCTTGAATACTGTTAGTTATCTCCAAATATTTCATCATATTTCTTGGACATCTTTTTCTTGCAGTAAAAGATGTTTACAAGAATCTTGGATATAATTAGAATGATTTTAACAAGATGAAGCATAATATTACATTTGTGTAAGTCATAATTTGCGCTCATTAGTAAAAAGTACCTTTACTTTTAAAAGAAAACTTAATTAAGACGAGATGTATTTCACTAATTAAAATGTAACGAAATACATGTGTTATCACATAATTGAATACTGGAGTATTGTACAGTTTCTCAAAAATGTGTGAAGAGTTTCAATATTATATAATATTTTAAAAGTGCACTGGATTAAAACTGTTTTATAACATGATAAAATTATTGTAGTATTGATATATATGAAGTCGTTCAAACAATATAATGTAGAATTATAAAGGAACAAAATTATCAAGAAATATTTTGTCATTTATTTTGATTTTTTATTTGCCTATTTATTTTTACCTTTAATATTGTGAAGATGCAATGAAAGCTTTGGAAAATTTTTAGCAATTATTGAACTAGTATATCATCTATAGGCCATAAAAACAAACACTTGTTATAAGTTGATGAAAGAATCGACTTGACAGCCATCAACACACATAAACACCAACTAACAGTCACAATGGTTTCAAGGTTTCTACTTTCACAAAACGTAACAAAAGGAAAACCGATAATGCCTTTAAAAAATAGCCTAACATGTAATGTTTACGTTCATTCAGAAACAAATTTATCCAAAATTAAATGTATACAAATTATAAAAAATTAATGCCCTTTTAGCCTAACATGTAAAATCACTGGAAGTTAATATAAATATAAATGTATAAAAAAAAAAGAACAATTTATATTTTCAATCTTAAATATCAGAAACATTTTTCACCAAAATTATTACAGATCACTAAGGTTTCGAAATGCATGACAAGTCAGAATGATAAGAGAGTATATCAGAAAGTTCATACGCACCTGTAACAAATGATATAAACAATATGAATTAAAAGTCTTTTAAAAATTGTTGAAATACACCCAGCACGTTGCTGCAGCAGTGGTCAAAAATGACGTACATTTTCATTAAAAGACAAAAAGACAAATACGGAATTATTTTAATTTTACTCAAGAAGTAAGCCAAGCCCATAAGATTTAAAATGAAAAGAAAATTAATATATTCTTTATCAATTTTGTCTGCATTATTACAGAAAAAAAAATGTGAAAGTTTTTTTTAAAAGACAAAGTAAAACTTTACATGAGTAAAATTTTACTAACATTTACAAATTCTTTTGAATTAATGTACACACACATATGAGATAAAACTTAACATATGTATAACATGTGTATATGAATACACATATATTTTATATAAATTAAACATGTATAATTCATCTGTTTTTTTGCACACATATATTACATATATATAATACGTGTTATACATGTGTGGTGAAAAACATGTGTTTAACATATATATTTTCTCACAGGTGTATAACACGTGTATATTATATATGTTTTACATATAAATGAAACACATATTTTACATGTGTTTATTTACACACATGTATTACATATATAAAACATGTGTTGAACACATGTGAAACCAAACATATGTTTAACACATGTGGACATTTTTCCTGTGTAGAGGAATTGGAATCTTTTCTACTCGTGACAATTCAAAACACATACTTAGTAGTTCCTTTCCGAAAGAAGACAATTACATACGTGTATATCAATTTTTAAAAGGGAAGGCTTTCATGTTAATTTGCTTAACAGGGTCCTTCGTTGGAACAAACCTAAATAATTTTATTTTTAGGAATTCTCAAGAACCACGGAGACAAATCAGCCAACCTTGCCAAAAAGTATACTTAGATAAAAGAGATCCAAATGTTCAAAGGGAAGGACACCCCTCTTCAATAAGATATTTACATATTATTGAAAAATAATTCAATCTCCTTCTGAAGAAGAAAAAATCTTCTTCTCTAGAACCACTTGGTTAGAAAAAAGGAAAGATGTGTGGAAGCATCCTCAAATAGTATAGATTCAAGTTTGTTCAAATTATGACCTCTGGGGACAGGATTGGGCCAAAAAAAGCCATTAAAATTTGACATCCGATAACTTACCTTGGAATAAATTGACAGAAACATCTTTCAGAATCTTCGCATGAACAACAAAGCCTTTCTTAGTCAGGTTGATATGGAAATTGCATGTGAAAATATACAAATTTGTTCACGGGGTCATTAAGGTGAGGTCGCAATTTGCAAATGAAGTTTAAGAAAAAATTGCATTAGAAAAACTGTTTTAAAAATGTAAGGCTTTTTTCAAGAACAGCAAAACTTTGATAAGTCATATTTATATATACCATGTAGTATAGAATCAATGTTTTTAAATTCAGACTCTCATTGGCAGGATGGGGTGGACATAATTGGGAATCAAAGTTATACATAATATAACAATGTGTCAATGAAAACTTTCTTCTCAAGAGCAGCAAAGCCATGATATGCCATCATTTCGGAAGCATCTCCAGCATGTGTAGATTCATATGTGTTCTGATTATGTCTCCGGGGTTGGTCAAGCATGCATATCCCAAAAAACAATCCCTAACCAAAATGCTAAGGTGAAGAATGTGCTCACACGTTTTCCTATGTTAAACTTTGATCAGACATTAATTTTGACCTCTCCCTACCCTTGAGGAGTCATTCTTTGAAGAAATCCTAATCCTCACTTCCAGAGGATGCTTCCAAAAATATGATCATTTATGGCTATACTTTTTGGAGGAGAAAAATGTTATTGTTTTCTTGTTATGTATTCCTGAGTAGAACTTTGGAATCCATTAATGTTGCGCTATCCTGTCCCCGGGTGTCATAATTTGACTAAACTTGAAACTACACTACTGAGTATGCTCCTATATTACATGGCTAATCAGATAGCTTTCCTATTCTTGAGAAGATGAATTGTAGAGATTTTAATTTGTGATAGTACTCATATTAATACGATTAATATAATTATAATTAGTGCGTTCTAATTCTGTCCCCGGGGTAGAACAATTGCAAGCATCTTCCAAAGAACACTTCAAAGCCGAAGTGCTCAGGTGAGCAATGTGGCCCATGAGCCTATTGTTCATGTTTTCCAATGTAAAACTTTGATCATACATGAATTTGTAACCCTTGCTATCATGTGAGGTTGATTTCATAGGCAAGAACATGTTCCACATGCGAACAATCTCTAAAATGAGTTGGTGAAACAAGAATACAAACAAACTTTAAAACTCATTGTTTCGCAGGTTCTGTGGCCGATACAATGAACATGCCAGAAAATACATGTACAATCTATATCATTAAGCTGTATACTGACAGACGCTTTTTCATATACCGTTTGTTAAGTCATTATCAATGTTGTTAATTGACTACAGACAAAAGTCACACAGCGGGTGTGAAAGGCGATGAACAAGGGATGCTTACTCAATGGGTTTCTCCTGATTTATATTGTTTTTATGGACCTTTGAGCTTAATTACGGTTCGTTATCTCTAAATTTCATGGTATACGGTGAAAATATAAAATTTCTAATGACCAGTCACCTCAAAAACCTGCAATGATTCAAGACATTTAGGGAATTTACCATTTTGTTTGATTATGTAAACGTAAAGCAGTCACTTTAATTTTGCAACTGATTCGGGATCATACACTGAATCTTCATTTATAAGGATACCTATGAAAATCACTTTATTGAAATCACTAATTGAATCACTTATTGATATCAGGAAGGAAAAAAATCTTCCCAAAGTACAATTTTAAATTAGGATTTTTTTCCATTTACATCGACAAATATCTATGCTTAAAATTTAACTCAAAACTGTTCAATACATGCATGTAACGGACACTCAAAGTATTTCATGAACAATACTTTCCCCGTGTGCAATTCATCTCCTTTCCTTAAAAAGATTAAAAGCCTACAGGCAGCAGTTCTGTCAAACTCATAAACGAAGAACAAATTGCAAATTAATGATTTGATTTCGTTTCTCATATAGGTAGACATGTAGAAATGAAGAAAAATAGGATTTAAAAAAAGTTGGGCATGACAGATTTGGCTCATATCAATCGAATTAATATGGAAATTTCTACAAATCATCTCAAGAACAGCAAAACCATATGATTGGTCATAAAATACTAGTATAGGAGCATACTTTACTCAGGTAGTGTATACGTAGAGTTATATTTTTACTTTTAAATTATGATCCCTGGTGATAGGGGCAGCAATTACTGCCCAAAGTTCTACTCAGGAATACATAAGAAGAAAAAATGACAATTTTCTTCCCCAGAAAAGAAAAGGCGTAATTTGTCATACCGGTATATCATTTGGAAGCATCCTATTGATGTGTAGATTAAGCATTGTTCAAAGCAAGACCCCGTAGTGTAAGAAGAGGAGTTTTAAAGTTAGTTGATATTCTTGTTTTGCCAACTCCCTGCTCTTGCTTATCAGCTGGGAGACATAAACCCTATATACAGGTGATATGCTTATATTTCAACATAAGTAACGGAAGCTGGCGAGAAAAAGGTTAGACCCTTTCCGAAAAAAGTTGCCACAGGCTTGCTGCAGACATAAGCAAAACTTAAAATTTCATTCCAATAGAGAGAAGCATTGCTGCAAGCTTGTAGCAAACTTGTAGCAAGCTTGCAGCAAACATTTTACAATGCAAATGAGGTTTGTGGCAAGCTTGCAGCAAACATTCCAATGCCCGTATAAGAACAGCTTCTTGCGAACATTGCTTCATACTTGCCGCAAACATTGCTGCAAAGAAAATGTGGTCATTGCTGTAAGCTTGTGGCAAACATTTTACCATGCAAATGAAGTATGCAACAATCGTACACATGCCAATATATTAAAAAAGCAATCATTGCTGCATACAATTTCTTAGACAGCTTTGCTAGGTGCAAGCATTCATTGACAAATTTAATCATCCAATAAGCCTTATGAACCATCATCTTTGTGAAAGATTCTTGCAAACAATATCTGGTGGTTTTTAGCTCACCTGAGCCGAAGGCTCAAGTGAGCTTTTCTGATCAAAATTTGTCCGTTGTCTGTCGTCGTCGTCGTTGTCGTCGTTGTTGTCGTCGTTGTTGTCGTTAACTTTTCACATTTTCATCTTCTTCTCAAGAACCACTGGGCCAATTTCAACCAAACTTGGCACAAAGTATCCTTGGGTGAAGGGGATTCAAGTTTGTTCAAATGAAGGGCCACGCCCTTTTCCAAGGGGAGATAATCATGAATTTGTTAAAAATTAATGGCATTTTTAAAAAATCTTCTTCTCCAGAACCGCTGGGTCAGGAAAGATGAAACTCATGTGGAAGCATCCTCAGGTAGAGTAGATTCAAGTTTGTTCAAATCAAGACCCCCGGGGCAAGGGTGGGGCCAAAATGGCCGACCCAAGTTTTACACAGGAATATATAGGAAAAAACCTTTAAAAATCTTCTTCTCCAGAACCACTGGGCTAGGAAAGATGAAACTCATGTGGATTCATCCTCAGGTAGTGTAGATTTAAGTTTGTTCAAATCAAGACCCCCGGGGCAAAGGTGGGGCCAAAATGGCCGACCCAAGTTTTACATAGAAATGTATAGGAAAAATCTTTAAAAATCTTCTTCTCCAGAACCATTGGGCTAGGAAAGATGAAACTCATGTGGAATCATCCTCAGGTAGTGTAGATTCAAATTTGTTCAAATCATGACCCCCGGGGCAAGGATGGGGCCAAAATGGCCGACCCAAGTTTTACACAGGAATATATAGGAAAAATCTTTAAAAATCTTCTCCTCCAGAACCACTCGGACAGGAAAGATGAAACTCATGTGGAAGCATCCTCAGGAAGTGTAGATTCAAGTTTGTTCAAATCATGACTCCAGGGGCAAGGGTGGGGCCAAAATGGCCGACCCAAGTTTTACATAGGAATATATAGGAAAAATCTTTAAAAATCTTCTTCTCCAGAACCACTGGGCCAGGAAAGATGAAACTCATGTGGAATCATCCTTAGGTAGTGTAGATTCAAGTTTGTTCAAATCATGACCCCCGGGGCAAGGGTGGGGCCAAAATGGCCGACCCAAGTTTTACATAGGAATGTATAGGAAATATCTTTAAAAATCCTTCTCAATTACCACTGGGCCAGGAAAGATGAAACTGATAGGGAAGCCATCCTCAGGTAGTGTAGACTCAAGTTTTTTTAAAATCAAGACCCCCGGCCCTGGGGATAGGGTGGGGCCAAAATGGCCGACCCAAGTTTTACATAGGGATATATAGGGAAACCTTTTAAAATCTTCTTTTCAAGTACTTCAAAGCAATGATTAGTGATATTTATATGGAATCATCCTCAGGTAGTGTAGATTCTAGTTTGTTCAAATGATGAACGCCTGGAAGGGGGGGGGGGGGGTAGTAAATTCAAGCCCGATGTGCTCAGGTGAGCGCTGTGGCCCCTGGGCCTCTTGTTTAAGTTTCCTGCAACTTCTCGCCAACAATATTTTATGGTGTAAGTTTCCTGCAGGTTTCTCGCGAACAATATCTAATGGTTTAGGTTTCCTGCAAGCTTTCTGCGAAGAGGCAAGTTTCTGCGAATTAGCAGAAAGCTTGCTGCAAAGAGCCGCAATGTTCACAGAAAGGTTGCAGTAAGTTGTGAACATCTGCGAACATAACTTTTTTTCTTCCTGCTAATTTGCTTGCTGCAGACTTTCTGCAAATTTGCAGAGGTCTACAGCTAACATCACTGTTCTGTAAGGGAAGTCATCACGTTTATTATAATTTTTTTCTATAATTCACCTTAAAAGTATTTATCTAGTAAATTATCAAAATATGAAACAAATGCGTTAGTCTCAGTTATATGTTTTATTTCAAGTTCTCTGATATATATATAGAGTCAATGAATGGAAGTAGCGATTGTTAATTAACAATACCTTGTAGATGCATCTAAATGTCATGTTGAATGTCAGAGAGTGTTTCCGTCTTAATTATCATGTGTAAGATTTGGACAATTCTTGCTTTATATGCATGAATACAAAAATTGTCTGCTTACATGTATATCTGGGCACCATTGGTACCCATGGGATTTCCGATGGATTGTTGAAAGATTTGATCTACAAAAATTATATAGTGATTGTCAATCAGAAACTCAAGCATCTTTTTTTAAAATGACAACTTCAGAGCACTTGTGTGTACAACCAGAATATTTTAAAGGAGTTTGCAAATGAACAGTGTTGACAAACAGTGACAAGGTATTTAAATTTATGAGTTTCGTTTCATTGAAAAAAACCAGTTGTCTATGACGTCAAAAAGCCTGAACGTTTATACAATGTTATATATATTGTGGGGAATGGTTGTATAAAGCGTTGATTATCCTTTAATGCTTTTAACTTTGGAACATATTGTGAATTCAAATATTCCAAAAGCTCATTAGAGTTTGAAGTATTTTCATCGGATTTACACCGCCTTGAATATATATTGTTGTACAATACTCCTGAACTGCTGTTTATATTTAGGGAGTAAGAGGAAAGAGCTTGATGAAAAAAATAACTGAACATACTATTTTTCTTTGTTAAGATTTTAATGAAGTTTAGGAATCCAGTACAGATTAGTGTAGATTCATGTGATATTTGTTATTTACTTTAAAATTCTAATTTTCATTGATTTTGAACTTAAATTACTCCACGTTTCTATAGTTAAATTGATTTTAAACTGTCTGCTATTTAATATAAAAATATTGTCGCATATCTGCGGTGATTTTCCTTGATCTTTCTGTGGTGATATATCCCATATCACATATGAGATAATACTTTCCACGCCCCTTCATATATCACTGCTGGAGGCAGAAATCAGGTCAAGAATTTTTTTATTGAATTTTGAATAAATTTTTTCAATGAAATTTACGTCATCAGACATGCGACAAGTTGCTTACATCATAGATGCCTCATACTATTGGTTATATCGTTTTCATGGGGCGTGGAAATCGAGGGCACTCTTCGATTTCCATGCCCCATGAAAACGATATAATAAATACTACTCGGAATCTATGATGTAACCTATACTTAAAATAAAAATAAATGTTATTGTTTCAAATCTGTGATATCTATGGATGCGATTGATTTTAAATTGTGTAATTTACAGGAAAAACCTTTCTTTATTTCAGAATTAAAACAAACAGAAAGATCTTTTTAATTTTAGTTAGTCTGAACTTATCAAAAATATGCCATATATGACTTGAAACTATAAAAATAAAAAAATACACTGTACATATTGAAATGCTCAAAATACTTTTGCATTTTTAAACAGTTATAGTCATTTCACTATTCCAGTGAACTTGTGATTTGTTAGAAAATTTATCAACTGTCTACAGAAATACAGAGAGTAGTTCCTAATGTCCATTGAACACAGCTGTGGGAAGTTTCACGCAAATACTTTTCACTCCATCCTGTTTTTAAGTAACATATGTTCTTTCTTGAATGAAAAAAGATTGGAAACCTTCTCCATAACACAAGACAATAACAACAAAAGATTATCTAGTTTCATTATTTTGTATCATCTCATATGAAATCACAGTATACACATTCACAACAAACATGGCTTATGAGATTTATGAAGTTTGCAGTAAAAATAAAAACATTCAATTTCAAATCATGAAATCTTTTTTTTTCACCTACAATAAACACTGATTTGTGATCAATCTCTAAAGATGAAGGTTTCTTTAGAAGAACAGTCTCAGTTCACATATTATTGTAGACGAGTTGTCTCCTTTCTTTCGAATTCAGCATGGTCAACACACAACATCATATTGTTTGTCTGAATTAAATTTTCCCTCACATCTTTTTCAGATATACTCAATGTTAATATAAAATGTTTCTATGAATCAAATTTTCCCAAGATGTCTCCATCCCGAAATAAAAAGTACTCCTGAAAAAGAAAATGTGATCGATGTTAGATTTAAAATTTGTTTTTTAAGATAAGAGAGAGGAAAATATGATTATACATATATTTCTTGCCTACACAATTTTTTTAATCCCTCTTGTTAGATCATACAAGCATTTGCATTCACATCAACTGTTAAATTCCCCACTTACGTTTATATCTACAATCACTTACTTTTTCGTCCAGGATGACTTTGGTGCCGCCGTACTCTGGTAGTAGAACTTGGTCGCCGACCTTGACACTGATGGGCACGATGTTCCCTTGCTGTAAAATAAATTCAAATAAACCAATCATTAAATCTCTACATATACATCAACACAACGAAGAATGTTACAAAAAATAATATATAAGTTACTAATTCTTTAAAACAATGTTTGCCCTCTCCTGACTCGGGGAAAAATACTGGGTCGACAGGTAGGTGGAAAAGTTTTTCTCCCAGAAAATTCCATTTCAAATATTATTTCTTAGATGTAAATAAAATAGTGTCAGACCATTTTTAGTAGCAAGAGGGCAAACAAAACATTTTTTTTAAAGATTACCACAAAAAGACTTAATTATAAAAAAAAATTCTGTTTTCCTTGAACCTGTTTTACAAGCAATGTCATACAGTTGAATGAAAAACATACATTCTAACAATGCCTTCATATATATGAATTGTGCAACAAGCTGTTTTAATATGTAATATGTATCGGGTATGCACCCCTTAATAAAACTGTACAAGTCTCCTCTTTTGATGCAATATTGTATACCTCTCCTTTTTCCCCCTCTCTCCAAAAAAATCAGAGAGGGCCACAATATTGCAGCTAGTTCACTCTTGTTTACAAACAAAACCCTTTCCTCTCTTTTTTTCGATCTGGAATCTTTGATGATTGAATACTGGGACTACTTTTGCTGACATACCTGGTCCCTGGCCCCATTTCCTGTCGCGACCACCGTGGCCTGTAGCACCTTCCCTTGCGATTTCTCGGGCAGCATGATCCCTCCCTTTGTTTTCAGTTCTGGAGCAAACCTTTCCACCAGGACTCGGTCAAACAGAGGCAAGAATCGCTTCAAAGCAGAGGCCTAAAAAAGAATCAAACTATTTATTCACAATAGTTACTAGATGGAATGTTCTGTCATTAAAATGATAAATGTCCTACAGACCAGGTTTAGTGGTGAGGGCTTGTCCCGAGACACCGTTAGATTATTCTAACTAAATGTTTTATAAAGATATTTTGTCAGCTTTTCTTCTCTGTCAGAAGGGTTCTAAGTGTCTTTCAAAGGAATCCCTTTTTTAATTTATAATTTCATAACATTTCATAAATATTTTTGAAGCACATGACTTCAAAAAGTAAATCTGAGGTTAGCACACAGTAAAACACATACACTGAAACTTACATATTATTAAAACTTAAATGATTAGCAGGAAAAGGACATTTTACACTTTTACAAGGTTCTTCAGTAATCTCACATGGAAATTGAACTGTCTTAAATGCAATTTGTGCAAGGTATATAATATAGAATAAACTTTAAATCAAAACTTGTTTTCTTGATAAACAGGGGATTGTTGCATGATACAGAGAAAATTCGGGATAAGCATGTGCTCTTGTTGTTGTGCAAGAATTGAAGAGTTCCAAAACATACAAATACATAGTCTACGATTCCACTTAGTATGCAAGAATTTTGTTGTCTACCACTCTTTGTACATCTCAATGTCAAATGTTGCATCACATAAAACAAAATTATATAATGAATCCTCCCTTCTCATCCAAAACATTATGAAATTTACCAGGGCCACATCTTATAAACAACCTGAATGTTGTAGCCGCAAAACTTATATTTCATCGTTTTATATTAATATTCGTTTACCTTTGTAATTGCGTACATTACTCACCATGTTGAATCTGCAGCAGAGCTTTTCTCTTCCTGACCTCGGAAATGTCTAGAACTGAAACCACGTGTTGAGTTTACGTTAGTGCGCAGGTGCAACATTCCGGAAAACACGAGGCCCAGTAAATAGCTTTAAATCATATTTATTGATTTTTTTTCTAAATCCATAAAGCATAAGAGAATTTGTTTTATTTTAAAAAGTTTCTTAACTTGATTTGCGAAAAGAACCGTTTTCACATGTTCCAACTTGCGTAGATATAAGAAGATTGTAAGACTTGAATTCTTGAATGCTAGGTGTAGGGCCTCCATATTAGAAACCTTCCGAAGGTCATACGAACGGATCCGGTCACAACTTCCAGAAAGCTGAGAGAGGTGAAACTGTCACATCTAGCCGGCTAAAATTGTCAGGTAAAGTAAATTTTTGCGACAATTTTTATGTTGAGACAAGCAATCTGGTACTTTGTATGTTAATGTACATGTATTGTGCAACAATAGTTAATGTGCGCAGTTACTTTAGTAATAAGAATTAAAATTGATGTAGCCCACGTGGGTAGCACGTTTCATCAGAAATATTATGCAAGGTACTAAGTAACAAAGCTGAGCTGAAAGTCCCCCACTGACCTTTTGCAATCATATTGTAAGTAATTTAATGCACGGGAAACGATTTTGTGTTGTAAATTACATTAAATTATTGTAAAATTGGAAACTTGCATAATTTAAAGGGAGAGGTTGTTATTTTATTGAAGTGGGGGGGGGGGGGGGCCAAGTTATTTGATGTGAAGAATTTTTAAAAATCTTCTATAACGTTAAGTTTCAACGTTAAGTTCCCCTATGTTGAAATGAACTGGTACGGTATGTCCATCATGCTTTGATAGTATCTCATATAAACATTATAAATGATTATTTTTTAAAAATCTTCACAGATCTCATAATGTACAGACTGCCCAGTCTTCTCCGAACATCAGTGGCACGCCACTTCACTCCAACTTTAACAAGAAGTTATGCTAAAGATGTCAAATTTGGAGCAGATGCTAGAGCTATGATGATTCAGGGGGCCGACACATTGGCTGATGCCGTAGCTGTTACCATGGGACCAAAGGTTTTATTTTTTTCTTCTAACCTATTAAATTTAAAATAAGGGATATGCTCAATTACTTGAAATGTAAAGAGAGGAATTTTAATTTGCAAAATGTTGAAAGAAAAAATTTTGAGGTTACTGTTCATTATTTTAGGGAAGGAATGTCATTATTGAACAAAGCTGGGGTAGTCCAAAGATCACCAAAGATGGGGTGACAGTAGCCAAGGCTATCGACCTACAGGACAAGTATCAGAACATCGGCGCCAAGCTGGTCCAGGACGTCGCTAATAACACCAACGAGGAGGCAGGCGACGGAACCACCTGTGCCACAGTCCTAGCCCGAGCCATCGCAAAGGAAGGGTTTGACAAGATCAGCAAGGGAGCTAACCCTATCGAGATTAGGAAAGGTAAACTTCAACTTTACAACAGCTCAAAATGTGAGCGTGTAGATTTTACCTCTGTTAGTCAAAGGATTTATTGATATACATAGATATGTTTGATATTCATCTGTGAAATTCGAGATGATTATTTTTATCAATTCATCTTTTTAAAATTTTATATGACCAGTTCAACCTATCTCGGTGAATGCCATGATCAGCAATAATGAGATTTTTTCAATTTGAGAGATATGAGTATGTTTTGATTGCATCCTTCTTCATCACCTCACTCAATATAGTGAACGTGGTTGTTCTTAGATGCTATAGCAACACATGATCCTTTCGCATTGTGATTGACCTTTGTTGTCATGATGATAGAAATCATGTGACAGTTTTCATTTCCCTTAGGAAACGAATGCCTAATATTAAAACCTAAATTTTTCGAAGATTTTTTTAATGTAATAAATCTTATTGTACGTTTCAGGTGTGATGACAGCTGTTGAAGTGGTGGTGGATAATCTGAAAAAAATGTCGAAACCCGTCTCCACTCCAGAGGAGATTTCTCAGGTACTAGATAGGCCGAATCCCGGAAATAATTAAATTTGACAAAAAAAAAAAGATTGATTTTAGAAATAAAAAAGAACAAATTTTGATATTATAAAAATATTAACAAACTGTAGGTCAGGAAAAGTTCTCATTATCATTATACATGTACAGGTTGCCACCATATCTGCCAATGGTGACAAAGACATTGGAAACTTGATTGCCGATGCCATGAAGAAAGTGGGAAGAGATGGGGTTATTACTGTCAAGGTAGAAGGCCATTACAAATTTTATACAGCTAGCTCAGTTCAGAATCTTGATTTCTTTTATCCCAGGCACAAATCAAATTTTGATGATATGACAATAATGTGCTAATCATTTTGCTAAATTATTTTAGACTAAACATTGAGTTGTGTATTAAGTAGGTCTATTATTTGTAGGATGGAAAAACCCTGAAGGATGAGTTGGAGACGATTGAGGGAATGCAGTTTGACAGAGGATACATCTCTCCTTACTTCATGAACTCCTCGAAAGGTTTGTCTTATCAACATTTTTAGCTGTTATCTCCTGAAAGAAAGTAATTCAGTTCACTGATAAATAACAGGAAGGATTTTTACCTGACATACAAAAAAAAAAGCAATATTCAAATTATGAATTTTTGGCATTTCTTTTTAATATATTGAATGTTGTCTGGGGAAAATCAGTCTAAGAAGATAGAACTTAGGATTTTATACTTTTTTTCTTCTTTCGAAACTTCCGGTTTGAAAAAAAAATAACTTCAGATTATGAATATGATCCTAACCTACTTTTATTTTCTAATGCAATCTCTTTAATTTTTTAGGAGCAAAGTGTGAGTTTCAGGATGCCCTTGTGTTATTCAGTGAGAAGAAGATTTCCACCATTCAGTCTATTATTCCAGCCCTAGAAACCGCTAACAAGGCTCAGAGACCTCTCCTTATCGTAGCGGAGGACGTCGATGGCGAAGCACTGAGCGGACTCGTACTCAACAGGTAAATTAGGTCATGAACAGGTAAAATTATCCATCAGGTATCATAAACGTCCTCAAAGGGCAAAAGGAAATACCAAGTGTTGCACATTACTCATTCCTTGGGAGGCCATTTAACAGCCTTTTGAGATTACATTGTGCATACATTGATCTGTTGACCAAATTAATTTGCCTTTCTTGTGCATTGTTTATATTAATTTGATCAATGACATGTTTGAATTTCTTGTAAGTCTAAATTTATAATTGTTATAACTTAAAAGCTGAATGATGTCAGGTTTTGTCTTGTAGACTGAAGGTAGGACTCCAGGTGTGTGCTGTCAAGGCTCCAGGGTTTGGGGACAACAGGAAGAATACACTCCGAGACATGGCCATCGCAAGCGGTGGAATTGTAAGTGCCGTATTAAATTGGACTGGATCTTTTAAGTACATCTACATTTAATTCTTTAGCAAATCTTTGAGACTTTGGGCATATGGGACTTTCACTTTTGAAATCATCTACACTTAATTGTATTCATTTGTAATAAATTGTGAAGTAAATTTAGAGACTTTGGGCAGTGTTAAAGTAAATACAGTCAAACTTGATTATATCAAACTTTGAATGGAACCAAGGGAAAACTGAGATAACCAAAGAATAAAGATATTGAGGAGAGTAAAATACATAGAGAAAAAAATGATTTTGTTTTCCAAATGACTTTAACATATTCATTTTCTAATTTATGACTGTATTGTAGGTATTTGGAGATGAAGCGGACATGTACAAAATTGAGGATGTCCAGATGAATGACTTTGGTACTGTGAAGGAAGTTACTGTCACCAAAGACGATACTCTCCTGATGAAGGTCAGTACTTAAAGGAGCATGCTCAAATAAACTGAAGATGTAGATAGAAAACTGCTCTCTGAAGTTTACCTACCTTCATGAGAAGGAGGGGGGGTAGAGAATGTTGGAAAAATCATGTAATAATAGAATGTATGTAAACTGAATGTCATTATATTGTGATAGGGAGATAAAGAGATTGACACATGTAATAACAAAATAATAAAAGGTATGTAAACTAACTGTTATTATATTGTGATAGGGAGGTGGTGACAAGAAAGAAATTGAGAAGAGAATCCAGCAGCTACGAGATGAGATTGAACTCTCCACATCCGAGTACGAGAAAGAAAAACTCAATGAACGACTCGCCAAGCTGTCAGCAGGAGTTGCTGTTCTCAAGGTAAATTTTAAAAGATGAACTTGGAGGGGGAGAGGGAGGCAATCTGACCTCTCACAATGAAATGTACATTAGCGTATTTTGCATATTAAACCCAAACTAAAAAAAGACATGATTTTTTGTGATGTTTCAATATTTCTTCATAGGTATTGTGCCTATTTCCTCACACAGAATTGATTTTCTGACTAACTCAATATATTGTCCCAGCCCTATTTAACATGCACCAGCTCTACACCAGGTGATGCTAACATAATCATTTGGCATGTACTTTGGTGCTACAGTAACTGTTTGTACACTTTCTTGATAAAACCTCTACAGTTTATCAAGCATTACGCAAATGATAGTAAAAATTTATTTTTAGCTCACATGAGCTGAAGGTTCAAGTGAGCTTTTCTGATCACCCGTTGTCCATCGTCTGTCTGTCTGTCTATAAACTTTTCACATTTTCAACTTCTCAAGAACCACTGCACCAGTTAAAACCAAACTGGGTTTAAAGCATCCTTGGGTGAAGGGGGGAGTAAAAATTTTTAAATTGAAGGGCCAGGTTACCTTACAAGGGGAGATAATCAAGTAAAGACCAAAATAGAGTGATGTCATAAAAAAGTCTTCTTCTCAAAAATCACTGAGCCGGAAAGGTTGAAACTTATGTGGAAGCATTCTTAGGAAGCCTAGATTTTATATTGTTCAAATCATGAACCCATGGGGGTAGGGCGGGGTCATAATAGGTATTACAAGGACGACATCTGGTAAATAACACCATGTCCAATTATTCAGGTGAGCATTATGGCCTATGGGCCTCATTAAAAATTTTGCGTTGATAATGTAGTGAGTAGAAAGTGAAAAGTGAAGTATATTTGTGGCTTGTGAATATTTGTCAGATGTTATTAAATACATTTTCTGTTTAACTTTGTATTGATGTGAGTATCCTCTCACACAGAATCAGTATTTTGTCTATCAATATTTAGTCTCAGCCCTATTTGACATGCACCAGCTCTACACCAGGTGATGCTATCATAATCATTTGGCATGTACTTTGGTGCTACAGTAACTATTTGTACACTTTCTTGATAAAACCTCCACAGTTTATCAAGCATTACGCAAATGACATTTTAAAAAAATAATTTACATGTATATTTTAAAAATTTTGCATTGATTAATTTGCAAATAGAATTACAGAAAATGTAATTAATTTGTGGATTGTGAATATTTGTCACCTGTTCTTTACATTTGGTGTTTATTTTGTGTTAATTCTTGTCAACAGATTGGTGGATCCAGTGAGGTGGAGGTGAATGAGAAGAAGGACCGGGTAAACGATGCCCTCTGTGCTACAAAGGCCGCCATAGAGGAGGGAATTGTCCCCGGGGGAGGGGTCGCTCTGCTCCGCAGTATCAAGGCTCTGGAGAGTGTCCAGGGAAACAACAATGATCAGAATACAGGTTAGATCACTGTCAGTGTGCTATCAGTCACTGTTATTTTATTTAGCCCTTTACCTTGACTCTCAATCAAATTTTCTTTCAATACAGAGGCCATCTGTCAAGGTAGAGTTGGCACAATAAAGACCCTAACTGCTCAATGGTAGTAAATGCTGAGTAAAGGTCAAAATTTTAAGCCCTTCACCAGTAAATGGTGACCTGGCTATATGAGTGAAATATTCTTGAATGGGATGTTAAACAACATTCAGTCAATCAATATTCAGAACCATATAGATCAGAAAACTATGTTTTTAAGCCTTTTTCATTTGTTTTGAAGGGATGATGGGTGGTAGTATCATTATTTTTTTCTCTGTTAAGGTATTGAGATAGTGAGGAAGTCCCTACGTTTACCAACACTTACCATTGTTTCTAATGCTGGACTGGACCCACACCCCATTGTAGAAAAAGTCCTGAGCAGTGAAGGAGACTTTGGATACGATGCCCTCAATAATGAGTTTGTGAACATGATAGAAAAGGGAATTATTGATCCTACAAAGGTAAGTAAGGGGACAAATTTCCAAAGGTCTCAAAAGGCTCATAGAGCTGTTTATTCCATTGGAAAGGAACAACTTTCCATTGAATCTGAAGTTCAATGAATAAGGCTTCCATTGAATCTGAAGTTCAATGAATAAGGCTTGGTCAAATTAAAATTTATTGGTCAATCATTCTTTTTTTTTAATTATTTCTTTCTTAAATGATCTGATTTGTTAAAATAATTAAGATTCTAAATTGTGGTTCCTTCTTTCAGGTTGTCAGGACAGCAATAGTGGACGCATCAGGAGTTGCCTCCCTTTTATCGACGGCGGAGGCAGTAATCACGGAAATTCCTAAGAAGGAGGAGCCTATGCCAGGTGGTATGGGAGGAATGGGTGGGATGGGAGGCATGGGCGGGATGATGTGATGATTGACAGCTCAGAAACAAATCTGATTGGCTGAGATGTGATAGTGTCATTATGAAGGACATAAATCTGTTTTTATGATAAATATTTCATTTTGACAAGACACTGAAAAACAAAAATATGGCCAGGTGTCCAGCTTGTGTTGTGAAGGGCGATTGTGAAGTATTAAGACTTACGGAGTGCATCTAAAAGAAGAAGCTGGGGGACTTCTGATAAAAATTTGCTTCTGTTAAAATTCTAATTTTTTTATGTCATTTCTGCTTATTGCTAATCTGCTTTTTATCACAATACTTTGTAGAACTGAACAACTTTCTTTATGTCTGTCAATTGCAATCATTAAAGTTGATTTCTTTTGACTTGATAAATGAATTCAAATCTCTTATAAGCATTATAAATGTGTTCATCTTGCCACTTCAAGCATTTCCTAGAACTTTGTCACTCTTCAAAAGTATGCTCCTGCATGGATGACCTATCGTTCATTCTATGTTATATAACCATTATTTGGATGACCAATACCAGATATGATTGTGTGCTATTAGAGGTTTTATTATTTTATGTTAGAGGGATAAATGTAGTATATTTGTGATATTGAGTGAAATGATGTGAATCATTAAATGTATTTTGTATCAAGATTTTGATGTTACTTTTTGTTTCGCTCACCTGAGCTGAAAGCTCAAGTGGGCTTTTCTGTTAACCAGTTTTCCATCTGTCCATCTGTAAACTTCACGTTTCCAACTTCTCAAGAACCAGTGGGTTAATTATACCCCATGCAACTAGTTGCGTGAGGTATAATGTTTTTGACCCATCCGTCAGAGTGTCAGTCAGCCAGTCCTTTTTTTTTTGTCAGCGCAACTCCTCATAAACCGCTGCACAGAATTTCGTCAAACTTCGCAGATATTTAGGACACAATGTGTAGATGTGCATATTACCGGGAAATTCCGATTCTTTCATTTTTTCTGGGATTTTCAGCACTTTGGGTTTTAGGGGAGCGTGGGGTATGTGAGCTTGCTCACTTTTTCTTTCATTTTAAAGTTGGACAAGGCATCCTTGGGTGAAGAGGGATTTGAATTCTTATAATGAATGGCAAGCCCCGTTACTAGGGAAGATGATCAAGAAAAAACAAAAAATGGTCAGGTTGTTACAAATTCAAAAGAATCACTTGGCTGAAAGCATCCTGAGGTGGTGTAGATTCTAAATTGTTCAAATCTTAAGTGTTGGGTTATGGAGGGTAATCGTTTTCAAATGGGGGAGGGTGGGGCCACAGTAGGAAACATTCATTAAGGAACTTCTCAAGAACCACTGGGTCAGAAATGCTGAAACTTATCTGGAAGCATCCTTGGGTTAAGTACGTACAACTGTAGTTATAATTGAACATGGCAATCGAGAGGAAATTGATCTGCAGTAATTGAACTTTGGTAAATTGATTGCAGGTGCCAACTGCTTATTCTTTGAGTATTTTACCTTTGTTGTATCCAGTCCTCAAATATCGAGGTTTTTTCTCGGTCCCATGGCATCAAAATAAATTTTGATCCTTCATATACATGTACAACCTCCTTTGGCTTTTGCTAAACTTTATTTGGGTTTGAAATGAATGCTGTAAAATAAATAAGTTATCATCTTTGCTTGATTAAACTATAGAGGCAGCCAAAGGTTTGATGTTCTAAAAGATTCCGGGGGTCTGAAACCTCCACGAGGGGGCCCATTTTGGATTAACTGGGAATATTCAGTTTATAGGATTGAGGGAGACAACTCCAACAATCTTCTGCTACCTTTTCTAGCGTATTATTGAAACCTTGTACACCACAGGAACTTGAGGCCTAAATTATTATGAAGAATAAAGTTCATTATTCCATCTCAGAACTGGAAACAATGACTTTCAATAAGTTTGGATTCCCCAAACTAATGGAAGTGTTTACTAATTGTTATGACAACATTTTTTCCAATTCTATGAATTTTAGAACTAAAAAAGAGTTTGTAATAAAATATACATAATTATACCTTTATCATTTCCTAAATTATACATTAAAATATAAATGTTGACATTTCTTTCAGAAGTGAGAATCCTCATTTGACTCTTCTTAGTACTGATTGTCCATTTCAATTGAAAGCGCTGAATACTTGCTCTTGGAAAATGGGCCAATTCATATCAGTTTGATATTGAAGGTTTTGGCAATGTAATCTTTTTGAATACTAAATCCATTGTGTTCATTATGTTTTTCTCAGAAGGGCCATTAAACTCTGTGTACACGGGAGTTATTTTCCCCAATTTTAAATGGCCTCAGTTCGCTTGAAAGTACTTGTAAGGAAGCCAGAAAAAAAACGTCGACTTCTTTGGAAAAATATTCAAAAAGCACATCACTGAAATAACAAAAAAAAAAAAAAATTGATAACGGCAAATGCCATTTTCTGCTCATTTAAAATTGGAAATTTGTAGCTTCCATTTGAATGTATGTTTCTTAAGTATAAATATCCAGGCCTCAATACCATAAACAGAGAACAAACTTGGTAGTCATTTTTATTTATTTTGAATTCTATGCAACACATGGGCCTAAACATCGGCAGTGTTGTGTAATGTACAAATTCACGGACATGTGAAAAAAAAATTCATTCAAATCGAAATTATTTTAAAAGTTATACTGAGTTAGAAATTTGTTCTCAGTTCATGGTCTTGAGGCCAGGTCACCAATACCAGGATGTTTTAGTCAAATTAAAGGCAGCGGAGCAGCGCATGTCATTACTAAGGTTCCAAGTGGATACTGGCTTAATACTAAATCGACCCAATCAAATAACAGGATCTCAATGCTTGACTCAGCTTTCCTCTTTAATTATTAAATACCTGCTCTAATTATTTACATTTAGATGAATAACGACTTTTGAAATGCTTGAATATAATGACAACTTCACAAGAGTCTAACATTGAAGCTGCGAAAAGAATGCCATCGAAATGAAAAGTTTCTAATCTTTGAAAGATTTAACCATACATCATGTATAGCTTCTATTTTTTCGAAAACTTCCTTTATGATGTTTTTTTGATCTTTGGTTACAATGTATAGTATGGAAAGCCGTAGGGTACCCCCACATTATTATTATTTTTTCCTATATAATTATACCAAAAATAATTATCTCATCCCAAACTGAAAATCTTGCTTTTTACAACATTATTATTATTTTCCTGCAATAATTATAATGTTGTCTGTTAAATTGTACACATTATTTTATTTTCCCCAATTATCATTATTTACACTTTACAATAATAATCTTGCCAGTCAATGTGGACACGATAAAAAAAAAAAAAAAAAAAAAATTTAAATAATTTTTTTTTTATTATTTTTATTTTGTACACATTTTTTTTTATTTTACTTCAAGATCATAATTATTCTTATTTCATCATTTTATAACAATGCATCCCTGTAATAACAATGTAGTGATTTAAAAAAAAAAATAAAATTAAAAAAAAAAAAATTATTAAAACAATTATTTCCGAAATCTTCTTTGCAACAATAATAATGATGTAAACGGGACTTTGTTTTTATTTTCAACAGGAAAGATAACTTCTTTTTTAGTGACAGTAACGAAAACTCTGTCCCCTTCTCCACAATAATTATAAGATTGTGACTGCCTACATTATTTGAAGCGTGAAGATTTTATTATTTCTAGCGTGACGGATACAAACGTTTAAGTGAGAGAGATTTTCCTACATTATTTGAAGCGTGAAGATTTTGTTATTTGAAGCGTGAAGATTTTATTATTTGAAGCGTGAAGTTTTTATTATTTGAAGCGTGAAGTTTTTATTATTTCAAGTGTGACGGAAATCAAGCGTCGATGCGAGAGAGATCGTCTCCTGAAAAGGCCATGTGCGCTGTTCAGCCTGTTGCAAATATGAATGTAATTGTAAACAAAATGAAAGACAGAAAATCCAGCTATAGGCTTTTTAAAAGCGGTGAGTACGGACTAATCATAATGTATATGTAAGTGACTTACATCATTCAGATAACGTCTCTTAAATCGGATGTGAGTTTATTGTAAATTGAGCTAGAGTTAAAACATTTCGAATTGCCTCAGACAGCTATCAGAAACCGACCATGTAGTGTGCACATAGACGCATGCATTATAAAACCAACCTGTCTGATTTAAAAAAGGACAATCATTTCATTTGATTGTACTGACGGATTAAGTAAATAAACATTCCCCCTTGTATATAGTATAATTAAGTCTGATTTTGGTGGAAAAAATAAATAATCATTCTTTGATCAAGTGGAAATACATATATTCTGTCCTGTGAATGGAAGAATTTAATCTGAAAAGTTCCCAGACCCCGCCACTACCTTTTTATGAAAAGGTTGTGACTTTAACATGGTGAAAAATGCCTTTCCTTGCCAAACATTTCTCATCTACTCCTCAGACCTCTGTACATGCCATAATCTTGCCATAATCTTGCACATACATCTACGCATTTATATTTTTAGATTTTGTATGTCTATCTGCCACTGATTGAAAGAAAATTCAAGATAGAAAATGAATCAGCTGAACAATTAATTCTGTCTGAAAGTGGTGCAAGAGATACCTGATGTTTCATTTCAAAATGAAGAATTTGATGGTAAGGTTACTAAGGCCTTAATAAAAATCATTTTAACAATGAAATGCTTTCTTTGAATGTTAGAATGGTAATTAACATTGCAGTTGTTGCAGCAGAAAAAAATGCATAACCCATGTAAGCGGGATATGCATTTTTTTCTGCAACATCTGCAACATAAAGTCCCATTCTAACAAAACAAAGAAAGGCGATTTATTGTTTATATTGATTGATCCTTTAAATCTGGGAGGTGTTCTACAGTGTAGCTGCTATGCTGCCACTATGTAAAGCAATGCTTTTGATAGCTGCAGATCTGTAGCATTATGGTTTTTTTTATATTTGTCTTTGACCATAACGCTACAGATCCTGTAGTGCAGAAAATGTGCACTACAGGATCTGTAGCGTTATGGTCAAAGACAAATATAAAAACCCATAATGCTACAGATCTGCAGCTATGCTTTTGATTGTAGAGCTAGCCTAGCTGCTACATAGGGTGACTTAAATTAGTACCTGGTAGTAGGGTACTCATTTCACTAAGCTATCGAAGCTGTTGGGAAACACTGGATGAGAATTACTTGGGTACACTTTTTTCGCCTACTTCCTATAGTTTATAAAAAAAAAAATACTACTAATATATAATTTCTATTTACACTATATCATATAAATATTCTTAATTTTATATAAATGAACAATAAATAAAAGCATTAAAAAGGTGGAATTTAAGAGGGTTAATATACTCGTAGCGCTCCATTCCTTAAAAGTAATATGGGCCTCGCCTCCATAATAGAGCGCTACGAGTATATTAACCCTTACATATAATTATATGAAATACATGATTACTGTCTTAAAATATAAGCGATATTTGGGCGAGGGTAAGAAAACATGATAGGAGCAAGGCTTGCCTATCCCTCTTACGTTTTCGACCTGAGCCCAAATATTGCTCATATTTCAAGACAGTTATCATGTATTTTGTTTATCCTGCAACATATTTTAAACATTTAAACCTCCAAAACAAGCTATTTTTGACAGATTTAGGCACATCTCTGCAGTTGAAAACTATGACGCCATGGCGTAAACATTGCAATATACATGACATCACAATGCTTTTAGAACGTCGGAATACATGCACAAGGCTTTATTAGGGCAGTGACCGGATAAAGCTTTGGTTTATCTCTAGGTTACCTTTATTAGGTCAATGCAAGGGGTAGTTGAAGGATAAAATCCTTTATGGGGTCTATTATTCTTTACTTTGCTGTGGCATAGTTTCACGTTCAAGTGCTACTTTTTATACGCCCGTCTTAAGATGGGACGTATTATGTTATAGGCTTCGTGTCCGTCTGTCTGTCTGTCTGTCCGTCCGTCTGTTAGCTTTTCTCGTGTCCGGCTCATAACTTTAATACTATAAGGCCTAGAGTTATCAAACTTTGTCAGCTGATGCATCTTGGGTAGAAGGTGTATCGCGCACAAAAAGTAGGTCGCTCTGACCTATATTTAAAAAGTTATAGCCAAATATGGAAAAATCCTGTCCAGTCCATAACTAGAAAACTATTAGACTTAGAATCATCAAACTTGGCCAGTTTATGCATTTTAGGTAGAAGGTGTGTCGCGACCTATTTCAAGGTCACTGTGACCTTTAATTTAAGTGGAATTTAAAAAAAAAATGTCTTTTTTTTCTATTCATTTACACATTCAAAAAAATGTAAAACTATTTCACTAACCTTATTAGAACTAGAGGTACTGTGAGCAATGGGCTCACTAAATGATACCCCCCGCTTCCCTTTTGTGTATAAATGGCAGTGTCCATGTTTTGCTATGGGAAACCCAAAATATGTGTCGGATCAAAAAGTAAAATAGAAGGTGCACAATGGCAATATGTAATAAAGATTCTGTGAAAGTTTCATTTAATTTCACTCAGTGGTTTAAGAGGAGTTGAGGATAAGAGATGGGTACCCCAAAGCGTAACAGACTGACGGACAGACAGACGGACGTACAGACGGACAGACGGAATTAACGATTACTATATACCCTCCCGCTTTTCAAGCGGGGGGTATAATGAGTTTAGTGTGAGGAGTAGCTGTAAGAGCATCGGTGCTATCTATATCCCTTGAGTATTGGGCCAAATGGGTAAGCCTTTTGGATTAAAAATAGCTCTTGTTGGCTAGCCGAAGTTTTAAAATAAATTTGATGAGAAGTAATTAAAACTAGAGGTACCGTGAGCGATGAGCTCACTAAATGATACCCCCTGCCTCCCATATGGTTATAAGTGGTGAAAAAGTCCATGTTTTCCTGTGACCGGGAAACCTAAAATATGAGTCGGATCAAAAAGTAAAATAGGAGGTGCACAATGGCAATATGTAATAAAGATTTTGTGAAAGTTGCATCAAATTTCATTCAGTGGTATGAGAGGAGTTGCGGATAAGAGATGGGTACCCCAAAGCGTAACAGACGGACGGAAGGACGAACAGACAGACGGACAGATGTACAGACGGACGGAATTAACGATTACTATATACCCTCCCGCTTTTCAAGCAGGGGGTATAATAACTAATTTGATATTGCATATTAAACTATTTGGATATTACATAATATTATGATCTTAAAAGTTGATTTTATGGGGGTAGGGGTGGAATCTGCATGTCCATGTCAATTGCATCTTAATTAACTGTCTGACATTAAATCTAAAAAAAAATCATTGATGTTTTATATGTTTTAAAAATGTTTTATGGTAGATAGTGCAGATCCAATAATGTTTTAATTTGGGAGTAATGAGTAGACAAGCATCCAGTTAAAGATTAATTAATGTGTTCAATGTAGGAAGACTAGCTGCATTTCTCTTTCATTTCTTCAGAGCATGGTCTTTATCTGGATCCTTCGGGAATTAGACAGAAGAACTTTGATGGCCAGCCTTTCATTTTCCAAAATTAATTAGGTATAGGTTAAGTTGTGAAGACTAATTTGATATTGTTTAATATGATAGGCATTTGGCAAGGTATAGAAATCTATGAATGATGCAATATTTGTTATAATTAATGCCTACACTACATGAGATGGATAAACAAATTTTTTAAGGTGTGTAAAAATCATTGAAATCTTAAAATCAAGGTTGACATGATTTTCCTGCACTTTTAACTGTTTAAGATACATTGTAATTGTAATTTTTTGACGGGCGTATCATGCTGTGGCGTGGCACTTTATCTCTTCCTTTGTTACAAATACAAATCAGAGCTACAGTCTCATCAGAGCTACAGTCTCATCAGAGACTTCTGGTTTAGCCATTAGTATCAGTAATCGGAGGCTTCCTTTTCATCGTAGTTATCATTACAAACTGCAGGAAAATAATCCCCAATCAAACCCAGGTTCTGTTTGATTACCCAGGTATGCATTATTTATTACAAAAATGTATTATGAGAATTCTGTGTTTTTGAACTTTTTTTTTTTCAGGGTTTGGGAACCATCAATTTGATGTCGAGAGTTTCAACTTATCCGTGGTAGAATTTTAGCTTATATCATAAATTCAGACCTATGGACCAAAAAAATACAAGGTGAAGATAAGTAAGGAAAACACAGCCTTGATAAATTTCAGAGAATTCTTGATGAAAGAGTATGCAGACCTGGACCAAAAATTTGCAATATGAATAATTTTGAAGAAAGAACAATCTTGGCAAATTTCAGAGAATTCTAAACGGAAGAGTGCAAGTGTTGTTACTTGAACAATATGTACATGAAAGTGTCCTTTGACAACATCTGACATTGGATTTGTAGTGATGCATTTAATGAACTGGGATCTGAATGAGTTAACAAACTTGAATTTTGGCATTTACATTGATTGCATATATAAAAATATTCAATGTATAACGACCATATTTTGTACCAAAGTAATGAATGGTCCAATATTGTATCATGGTAGCAATTTGACATGATTTGAAGATATTATTAAATAAAAATGCTTCATTGCAGGAATTATTGTCCAATTAATTGCATCTTGAATTCAACATTGAAGTATATGGGCAGCACATGTTTTTGTTTAAGATATTGTAAATTATAATCTGAATCCAAAACAAATCTCTTGGTGAAAATATGCATAAACTCTCTCTTTATTATACTATGAAATGAAATGAAACATATACCACATATATTTTAACAAATTAAAAACATTTTTTTAAATCAAAGTTAGAAAATTCTTCAAAATCTCTAAAGGAGAAAAAAGACCAGCTTCTAACATTCTAATATCATATGTTTTAGGTTTTGTCAATTGGTTCATTTCACATTTAATGTTAACTAGCAATGTATTTTTAACTTGTTTAAAATCATTCAAAATTGTTCAGAAATCCATTGTTTAACATGTACATAAAATACCTTAAATTTGCATTTCCAATAGCAAAGCAATTGACGCAATTTTTATTTGAATTTTTCTCTACCATTTTCCTAAAAGAAGTAATTCATTTTAAGTATTTGAAGCTATCAGGTTACTCATATATTAAATGATGATTTATTGAGCTACCCATTTGGTGACAATAAATACATCATATATTGTAATATTTACTCATTTTCTTAAAAAACAAGACAAAAACAATTCCACCCAACAGGGAAAGAATGTACTAAATTTATAAGGAAATGGATGATAAACTGGATGGGTTTTTTGAGCGTTTTCTTGGATTTGAATGACAAAAAGTAATAGAAGATATGGAGATAACGAACAGTATTCCATTTCAAAGTCCATAAAACAATACAAAATACAGTATAAGTGGAAATTTTAGGGAAATGCAAATTTGCTGTTAGCGAAAAGTAATTTTAGCCATTTTAAAAATGCCACCGAAGAAGCTATTACAAATGAAACCAAAATTAATTTTTAGCGATATCAGTGCCTTCGCTAATAATGCCAAAATAAAATTCTTGCTAAAATTTCCACGTATACGGTAGGAGCAGAGCAAACATGGACCTCCAAAACATCAGAGGTAGGATCAGTTGCCATGGAGGAGTGAACATCCCCTGCCAAACGGTCACACAAGCTGTGTGCTCCTAGTCATGATCGGGAAATGGCAGAAAAATCCGTCATCAATTCAGTGTATAAATATTGGACTAACAATTAGTATGAAAAACATCAGTCAGCATTTGACTCAATGATAAATCGTATTAGCTTACAATTCAAAAGTTATGACAAGAGGCCCATGGGCCACATCGCTCACCTGAGTTACTTTGGTGATGCAGTTCTTTCCAGATTTCCCCTTTTCTTGTATCTATTGTGCCCCCCCCCCCACCACCACCACGGTTTACCCCCATCTTGATTTTAATAATTTAGAATCTACACTACACAAGGATGCTTCCACGTAAGTTTCAGCTTTCCCGACCCACTGGTTCTTGGGAAGATTTTTCCTATATATTTCAGTCTATGTAAAACTTGGATTTCCTATTTTGGCCCCAGCCTACCCCCAGGGGTCATGATTTGAACAATTTAGAATCTACACTACCCCAGGATGCTTCCACATAAGTTTCATCCTTCCTGGCCCAGTGGTTCTTGAGATTTTTTTATGACCCCGACCAAATTTGTCTTTTCTTGATTATCTCCCCTTGGCAGGGGACTTGGCCCTTTATTTTTACAATTTAATTTCCCCAGCACATAAGGATGCTTTGTACCAACTTTGGTGAAAATTGGCCTAGTGGTTCTTGAGAAGAAGTTGAAAATGTGTAAAGTTTACAGACGGACGGACGGACTACTTACAAAATGTGATCAGAAAAGCCTTCGGTGAGCTAAAAAAGGATAAGGTTTTTGCAAACAGACAGACAGACAGAGCAAAAACCACAAGCCCCCAAATCTCTAATTATGGGGGTTAAAAACACCTATGCAAATTACATCTAAATACCGTTACATATTTCCTAAAAATAAAGCAAAAACAAGACTGGAGTAATTAGTTTATTACATCATTTCAGACATTAATTTTGTTTCTTAAATCAATCAACACCAAGTATGACATCTCTAAATTTCAGTAACATCAGTATCCAGTTTGTGTAGAGTTTTCATCTGCTATTAAATCTGTACATATTATGTTTTGATATTAGGTTATTTTGAAATGTTTCAAGATTGATATCATGGACACTGCTTTCTCAGATTAGATACACTATCATGTCAGAAGGCTCAAAGACTCAGTGATAAAGAATTACAAGTATTGTACAAAATTTAGTGATAGCAATAGCTTTGACAGTTTATCAATCCATCTAAATCTATAAAATAGATCTTTCTCCTTCTTCAGGTCCTTTTCTTTCAAACAAAACATTTTCAAAGCTGGATATGACATCATTTACTGGAGGTACTGAAATGTAACAATATCATTACATGTATATCACCTGATTGTTGATCAATGAAAATAACACATAACAAGAGGCCCATGGACCACAATGCTCACCTTAACATGAGGTCCTATAACGCATTTCTGTCCCTTCATCATAATTTGCATTTATCTCAGTTTCAAAGAAAGTATTCAAAATATTTTTAAAGAAACTTCATATGCTGACACATAATAATGAGAGAACCTCTCAACTGCATCCACTTTTTTGGACATTGACCTTTCTTTTGACATTGACCTTAATTTCTTGAATTTGTGTTTAGCCCAGTTTCAAGAGCTATTAATAATACTTTTGTCAAACCTTATACGCTGATACATATTGATGGGACCTATTTAATTTCATCAACATTTTTTGACCTGATTTTTCCTATAATTTAATTTGTTAAATTCAGTTTTAAAAGAATGAGATGAATAAAATAGGAAGATTTTCAAATGACTCAATAAAACCTTTTTTTTCTTTCCTGAATTATCTCCCCTTAGCCTTAATCCTACCCCTTCAATCTTGCCTTTTGATTTTGTTGAATTATGGGGGGAGAGATTAAAATGTAACAAGAAGCCCATGGGCCACATCGCTCACCTGAGCACTAAGGGTAGGAAAAAGTAGAAAATGGCTTTTTATTGTAAAGTTTAAATTAAAAAAAGTAGTTCCATGACCAATCATGGATTTGCTATTTTTTAGAAAATGATTTTTAAAGAATATATATATATATATCTTTAAAAACTTTGGTCGGCCATTTTGGCCCCGCCCTACCCCTGAGGGTCATGATTTGAAAAAAATTGAATCTACACTACTTGAGCATGATTCCATATAATATGATGAATTATGGCTTTGTCATTCTTGAGAAGAAGATTTTTAAAGAATTTTCCTATATATTTCTATGTAAAACTTTTGTCGGCCATTTTGGCCCCGCCCTACCCCCAGGGGTCATGATTTGAACAAACTTGAATCTACACTACCTGAGGATGTTTCCCCATAAGTTTCATCTTTCCTGGCACAGTGGTGCATGAGAAGAAGATTTTTTAAATATGCTACCAAATTTTCATTAATTTCCAATTATCTCCCCTTGAATGAGGGCGTGGCCCTTCATTTGAACAAAAACCTGAGTCCCCTTCACCCAAGGATACTTTGTGGCAAGTTTGGTTAAAATTGGCCGAACGGTTCTTGAGAAGAAGTCGAAAATGTGAAAAGTTTACAGACAGACGGACAGACGGACGGACGACGGACACCTTACTATCACATAAGCTCTTCTGGTCTCTGACCAGTAGATCTAAAAAATTCATGTAAAATATCTGCAATTGCCCTCAAGCTTTTTTTTACACCCTCCCTGGGTAAATCTGCCATTATCTGTAATAAATAAATCAATTCTTTAAATTCTGTAGAACAGAATGTCCATTTTACCTTGTCATCCATATTTCTTTGAGTGAATAATCCTTTCCTTTCTTTGCCACACTGTTTTCTTTCTTTAGAACATTTATACTAAGTCTTCTAAAAACCAAGACTCTTTGTAGCTCCTAAAAAAATAAATGTGCACATAATTCTTTCAATAATTATAGAATAATTTTGATTTCTCATGATGACTGATGATTAATGAATTGTTTAAAAAGGCATTGAAGAGTGTTTTACATAAAACAAAGACAAGGAATCAGTATCAGATTTTGAATTTTGCTTCTGGGAACTACTCGGCATGATATATCATAACATATGGTATACACAGAACATGAACACAGAGGGCGTGCATGTTTAAACTAGTTCAGTGAAAGTGTGCTATACATAAGGCAATCATTAAAACAAAACTGTAAAGGAAAAATAACCAAGCTTGCCTGTTAGCTCTAAAATCAAAGGCTGATGGCCTTGTAGATGAGGGCCGGTGGCCTTTGTTGACCTATGGTTTGAGTGATGCTGGTGGCTTTAAAAACTTAAGAATAGGCCTATGGCCTGAGATAAACAGAGGCCAATGGCCAAGGTGACCGATGGTCACAAGTACAAATTATTTTAGGGCAGATTAATACACGTCAAAGACTTACTTATAAGATTGACCATGTGGTAATTCCCATTATGTGTTGGCCGATGGCCTGAGATCATGTAAAGAGGCCGATGACTAAGATGACCGATGCTCATAAATGAATTTGAAAATATTAACACATCAAGGCATTATAGGATTAACAATGTTTTAATACCCCCTCTCATGAGTAGTTTCCCTTGATCAGATACCGAAGGTGGTGGGGAACTGGTAGTTCAGTTCCAAAACAACAGAGAATCAATGTAACATAAGAATCAAGCTATTGTCTATAAGTGAAATGATTTGATTTGCACATGTCATGAAATCACTGATAATAATAATCTGACAAATGGTGCAAAACTCTGTACTTTATATAAACAGTATTTAATTTATACATTAAAAATAATATTTAGAAAATCTTTTCATCACAATACTTGTGAATGGATTTAATCCGTACAAAGTCAAAATTGAAAAATTTATATCCAGATTCCATACTCAGGCTAAGTGGTTTGCTTTATATTTTCACTCGTGCTTCGCACTCGTGAAAATTTAAAAAAAAATCCTGTCCCACTCATGAAATAAATTCCATAATCAACTCCAAAACATTGAATATCCTCTATTTACTCTATTAAAATCATAATCAAATACACTGTAGGTCTCTCACTGTGTAGAGAGTCTTCAATACCCGATACATTAAAAGCCTCCCCCCATAGCCACACATGCAGAAACACAAGCAATAACACTTCTACCTGTAAATTTCATTCCAACATTGCCAGGACAGTTCTTACTTAGGACAACATCCATACATCTCATGATCTGCAATATAAGACAGTACATGTATTTTGATGATCTGGTCCTACAGTAAATAAAAACTGAGTAGAAAACTCAATACGATTACGTTATAGTTTTACTTCAACTTGAAACCCAATCAAAGCATTCAGTTTCAATAGATGTGAAAGACTTACTGCAGAGAAAATTCAAGTTAAAACTGTAAAATACAAGTACATGTATATACTATACCCTTCATGCCTACAGGTACACAAGGCCTCATTACCACAGCCTTCACCTGCCTCTGTCTTTGGCTAATGCCCCTGCTGATGCCCAGCTAATCCAACCCAGCTGGAATCTTTCTTGTTCCAATGTTCTTCTCCATGTTCTTTTCGGCCAGCTTACTTTTCTCTTTTCTTCTGAGTGCCATGTCATTGCCGGAGTACAAATCATGTTGTTCTCCATCCTAGGACTATAAATAAATAGCCAATCCAATACCACTTCCTGATAAATGTTTTTTTCAATCTACTTGAACTACTTGTTTTTATTTTATATACTGCTTTTTGAGAAATATACTTAAATTATGCCAATTTAACTATATATAAAATATTAATAAAGAAATAAATCTAGATTATGCTATATTATTTATATGTACAACATAAATCACCAAACAATTCCATTCTTATATGGAAAAGAAGTACAGAGACAATTCGAACTACCTGTTTCTTCGGTAGGCTAGCTCTTAAATTTGATCTGCAGTTTGACAGATCATGACTGACATGAGATGATAAGATTTGAAAGCGTAACCTTTATTAAATGAATGTATGACACCTACTTGTACATAAATGATACGTAATAGGCTACTGACAGCGCTTTGTCTGTCGTCGGCTTCTTGTTTATATATATATAATCTCACAGCACATGGCTTTTTCAGGTGACGATCTCTCTCGCATCGACGCTTGATTTCCGTCACACTTGAAATAATAAAAACTTCACGCTTCAAATAATAAAAACTTCACGCTTCAAATAATAAAATCTTCACGCTTCAAATAATGTAGGAAAATCTCTCTCACTTAAACGTTTGTGTCCGTCACGCTAGAAATAATAAAATCTTCACGCTTCAAATAATGTAGGCAGTCACAATCTTATAATTATTGTGGAGAAGGGGACAGAGTTTTCGTTACTGTCACTATAAAAGAAGTTATCTTTCCTGTTGAAAATAAAAACAAAGTCCCGTTTACATCATTATTATTGTTGCAAAGATTATATAGCTAAGATTTCGGAAATAATTGTTTTAAGTTTTTTTTTTTTAATTTTTATTTTTTTTTATTTTCAATCACTACATTGTTATTACAGGGATGCATTATTATAAAATGATGAAATAAGAATAATTATGATCTTGAAGTAAAATAAAAAAAAAATGTGTACAAAATAAAAATAATTAAAAAAAAATTATTTTTTTTTTTTTTTTTTTTTTTAAATATCGTGTCCACATTGACTGGCAAGATTGTTATTGTAAAGTGTAAATAATGATAATTGGGGAAAATAAAATAATGTGTACAATTTAACAGACAACATTATAATTATTGCAGGAAAATAATAATAATGTTGTAAAAGCAAGATTTTCAGTTTGGGATGAGATAATTATTTTTGGTATAATTATATAGGAAAAAATAATAATAATGTGGGGGTACCCTACGGCTTTCCATAGTATAGATTGCTTGTTTAGAGTTAAGAACCCACTTTTGTGACTTGAATCAACCACTAGTAGTTCCTTGATTCTCGTATAAAGAAATCTTCCCGGTACATGTACCGGTAATACAAAAAAAAAAAAAAAATCGAAGTCTATGGAGAGATACAGAACTTGATTTTTGATACTAGTAAAATTGCACTTTAGTCGACTTGTAAAATTCTACTATAATTTAAGTGAGAGAACAATTTCATACGATGGATAATTTGTTTCGTCATCTATAGCTAAATCTTCAAAACTTTTAATCAGATACACCTGTACCAAGCGTGTCTTGAAAAGTTCTACTGAAACTAATGCTTACAACAATTTTTGATTGATTGATTGTACGTATGTTGTTTAACGCGTCCCTCTCGAGAATTTTTCACTCATATGGACACGCCACCACTTGCCGGTGGAGAGCTACAAATTTTGTCCTATATACTCGGCACTGAACTTTGGGTTTGAAATGAATGCTGTAAAATGAATAAGTTATCATCTTTGTTTGATTAAACTATAGAGGCAGCCAAAAGTTTGATGTTTTAAAAGATTCCGGGGGTCTGAAACCTCAACGAGGGGGTCCATTTTGGGTTAACTGGGAATATTCAGTTTATAGGATTGAGGGAGACAACTCCAACAATCTTGTGCTACCTTTTCTAGCGTATAATATTGAAACCTTGAACACAGGAACTTGAGGCCTAAATTATTATGAAGAATAAAGTTCATTATTCCATCTCAGAACTGGAAACAATGACTTTCAATATGTTTGGATTCCCCAAACTAATGGAAGTGTTTACTAATTGTTATGACAACATTTTTTCCAATTCTATGAATTTTAGAACTAAAAAAGAGTTTGTAATAAAATATATATAATTATACCTTTATCATTTTTTAAATTATACATTAAAATATAAATGAATGTTGACATTTCTTTCAGAACGGAGGATCCTCATTTGACTCTTCTGAGTACTGATTGTCCATTTCAATTGAAAGCGCTGAATACTTGCTCTTGGAAAATGGGCCAATTCATATCAGTTTGATATTGAAGGTTTTGGCAATGTAATCTTTTTGAATACTAAATCCATTGTGTTCATTATGTTTTTCTCAGAAGGGCCATTAAACTCTGTGTACACGGGAGTTATTTTCCCCAATTTTAAATGGCCTCAGTTCGCTTGAAAGTACTTGTAAGGAAGCTAGAAAAAAAAACGTCGACTTCTTTGGAAAAATATTCAAAAAGCACATCACTGAAATAACAAAAAAAAAAAAAAAATTGATAACGGCAAATGCCATTTTCTGCTCATTTAAAATTGGAAATTTGTAGCTTCCATTTGAAGGTATGTTTCTTAAGTATAAATATCCAGGCCTCAATACCATAAACAGAGAACAAACTTGGTAGTCATTTTTATTTATTTTGAATTCTATGCAACACATGGGCCTAAACATCGGCAATGTTGTGTAATGTACAAATTCACGGACATGTGAAAAAAAATTCATTCAAATCGAAATTATTTTAAAAGTTATACTGATTTAGAAATTTGTTCTCAGTTCATGGTCTTGAGGCCAGGTCACCAATACCAGGATGTTTTAGTCAAATTAAAGGCAACGGAGCAGTGCATGTAATTACTAAGGTTCCAAGTGGATACTGGCTGAATACTAAATCGACCTGGCCAATCAAATGTCGGGATCCCAATGCTTGACTCAGCTTTCCTCTTTAATTATCAAATACCTGCTCTAATTATTTACATTTAGATGAATAACGGCTTTTGAAATGCTTGAATATAATGACAACTTCACAAGATTTTAGTCTAACATTGAAGCTGCTAAAAGAAGTCCATCGAAATGAAAAGTTTCTAATCTTTGAAAGATTTAACCATTCATCATGGAGCTTCTATCTTTTCAAAAACTTCCTTTATGGTGTTACTTTGATCATTGATAAAAATGTATAGATTGCTTGTTTAGAGATAAGAACCCACTTTTGTGACTTGGATCAACCACTAGTAGTTCCTTGATTCTCGTATAAAGAAATCTTCCCGGTACATGTAATACAAAAAAATCGAAGTCTATGGCGAGATACAGAACTTGATTTTTGATACTAGTTCATGTTAAGGAAAATTGCACTTTAGTCGACTTGTAAAATTCTACTATAATTTAAGTGAGAGAACAATTTCATACTATGGATAATTTGTTTCGTCATCTATAGCCAAATCCTCAAAATTTTAAATCAGATACACCTGTACCAAGCGTGTCTTGAAAAGTTCTTCTGAAACTGAGCTTACAACAATTTTTGATTGATTGATTGATTGTACGTATGTTGTTTAACGCGTCCCTCTCGAGAATTTTTCACTCATATGGACACGCCACCACTTGCCGGTGGAGAGCTACAAATTTTGTCCTATATACTCGGCACTCAGGGCCATTGATCAAGGAGGGATCTCTTTTGTGCCAGCATCTACTGCTACACGGGATCTCGGTTTATACGGTCTCATCCGAAGGACCGGTCTCCACGTCCAACAGTTGGATTCGAACCCGCGATTTAAGGATCGACTCTTTACTTCGCGACTCTAGAGTAGACGCTCTAACAATGTTTGAAGAGTAAAGTCAAGTTAGGTTTAAGAAAAGACCAATATCAGAAAAAGTTGGTGCATTTGGAACGCTCTCAATCATTAATATATAAAGATATTGAAACTGTTCGGGTTTTTCTCGGACATTCCTTGTTTATGTTGAATAAAACATTTGAATTATTTCTTTGAAACTGCGCTAAACGCAAAGTGTGAAGGAATGACGGAATGGTATTTGGACTAAATCACATGATCCTGCCGGGGCATTTAAAATTTTATCCAAATGATTTGTGGCAGCAAAAATCAATGAAAGTATATCAATGGCATACCAGTTATACATGTAAATACATACACGTATATTTGCAATTTGGGAAGGAAAGGTAAAGGGTTAGACTAAGGAACATTCTTCCTGTTTTCTCCTCGTTCTCAGTTTTTGAAAGGAATAGAACAAAATAATGAAGTCTACTACTAAAACCAAAATTCCAGAAGTTTGGTTTATGTACATTTTTTAAAGTAAGTTATTTGTCCCCATGGTAAAGAAGAAAATGCTTATGTACACTCTTAAAGCACTTTGAAAAAAATGCATTGATTTGATTGAATTTTTCAAAGTTCCTTGATTTTGTCCCAGTTTAACGCACTTTGGAAAAAAAAAATCTAAAGTGCTTTTATTGTTTCAAAGTGTTTTGACACAGCCCACCCGAGCAGCAGTTAAACTAGAATCTGCTGGAGAAGACAATTTTTTCTGAATTATTTCCACCTTGAATAAAGGAGTGGCTCTCCTATATAACAAACATTAATTGTCTTTCCAGGGAAATGTAATGTGGCAAATGTGATCTAAATTGGTCCATTAACTCTTACGAAGTTAAGATGCTAAAAATTATTAAGTAAAGCTCACTTGATAAAAAAAACTTGCACTAATGCGCAGATCTTCATTTGGCAGACTCTTTATATCGAGTGTTCATTAAGATTCTCTGCAATCGAGGAGACAAACGATCTGCTTTCATTTCAAATTATGAAATGCACCAAGTATTTGAGCAATCAATCCTTTTACCACTGTTAAGAGATATTTTGTTTGAGATTCTTCCCTTAACACTAACATACAAGTAGGTTAAACAATAATAAAAAAAAAATCAACTAAAAATTGGTTTCAGTATTCTGGTGTCATGGAGGAGCTGGCATCATTTGTCGACTGGTCACATCAGCAGTTAGTTTCTTGTCAAGATGGGGAAAATCTGGAAAATCCGTACTTAATTTCATATGCAATACTGGCCTAACTATTAGTATGAAAAACAGCCGTCAGCAATTGACTTAATGATAGATTGTATATGTATTTGCTGACAAGGTCATTGTATCGATAATAGAACTTGCAAAATGATTACTTTAAACGAGATTGCTGATATTTTTGTTTCATCGACTTGTTTCTGCACCCAGAACGTGCTCTTGCGTATCGAATCAACTGAGAAATTTAAAACCCATATGCAGGCTATAATGATATATTGCTGCATTGGTAAGGAGGGTGGATGATTGAAAAGTAACCTAAAAGCTGATCTTTTAGTTACCATGGATAATTTTTATATTAATAATATTTAGTATTGGTATGGAAATCTTTATCTGAAGTGATGAAAAATTGTACGTTTTGAAGCGAATGATATTTGGCAAAGTTTCTTCTTAATATCCATTTTCAAAAGAATCCTTGGAATTTTCAAGAAACCTCAAATGATTAACTCTACGTCTTGTATATACTTGTTGAGATTCTACCTCACTGACTACACTAATAAGAGAAGTAAAGAAAGAGCATTTAATACATGGATCTAGAAATACTGAGTGTGATTCTGCTTGTAAGGAGTTTATTGAGTTTATAAAACTACGTATATGCACTATATAATAATGGTACTTCAAATTGAATTTCGTTTTTTGAGAATACTGTAAACGTATTACATTTGGCTGTATATTCTTGTTAGCGCTTTTGGCGGAAATCAATCTCAAGTACAACGCTAAATGCCTCGCACATATGAGAAAGAGCATTAAGATATATGCGCTAAAACAAATCCACGCTAACCTGTTCAAAATCCAAATTCCGCCGAACATCGTACGCACTAAATATAATACATTTACAGAAATCAAAAACGTTTAAAGCGATTTGCGATTTTTAATAAAAATACCTCCCGAGACTGAGTTGTATTTCAAATTACATGTAAGATAACAAGATCCAAACTACTCTATTATAATTGAAATAATTTTAATAAATTTTATCAAATTAGTGCTGTTACCAATAAAATACTTCAGACTTAGTTCCGCGTCGTGTTCAAATTTCGTAAAACAGAGCGAACATAAGACTTTTTATTTTAATAAGATTGTCTTAGTAACGTTTGCCTAGCTGGATCAATACATTTTATCATGTAAACTATCTATTCTTTTTCACGTCAAAATTACTCATGAAAAATAAATTATTTTCATATTGCCAATCAAACGTTTTTAAAATAAGATTTCAGCCTTCATTATTACCAAAAGTCACAATGTTCATAAAAAACTGACCCATGGTCTTCAGAACTCATAATATATGTATATACATCTTTTTCAAAACATTAGATAGGTGATAAAGAAGTTTTTTTTTTATCAAAGTAGATAAGTGATAATTGTTCTTATTGAATATTGTCACTATCGTTACCTCACCCATATAGGCCAGGGGCCCATTTTACAAAAGAACTTACAACTAAGACCAAAATTTCATTCTGCTGATAACTTTCTAATTTACTTTGAATTGAAAAAAAAATTTAATACTTTTAAATGGAGTATAGAAAGATAGTTTTACACTAGCAGTTTTAAACAGAATCGTTCGTTAAACAGAACTTTACAGTCAACGTAAGATTTACGTCTTAGTCGTAAGTTCTTTTTGTAAAACGAACCCCAGGACTCTAATCATAATTATATAATTGAGAGAACAGGTCAAACACGAAAAAGAATTTTGGAGTAGATGTTCGAAATCTATTACTAAAGATATTGTAGATTATTTTGCACCGACACCCGACCTTTTTCTACACATAATGTGCACTGATGTGGACAACAGCCTTGTTGATTTACAGGGTATTGTTTTTAAGGGAAAATGTGTAAGGTCAAGTGTCTGTTTTTGTGATTAAAAATGTGAAAGCAATGTCAAAGATATTTGAAAGAATTTCGAAGTTCAAGGTACATCAAAAATCGGGTCCTTATGTGATTAAGAATAACGCTGATGTTTTCAGAGTCAATTCCTTTTTTCAAGTTTCAGGAACTTAATGATTCCTTGAAAATGATTGTCAAAGGAATAGGGAAATTCTTGGAAAAAGTAAATCTCGAGTTTTTTTGTATATTAGATTTATGATAAGACTTGGCATACGTCTGAGTGTTTTCTGTGAAAAATGCTTATCCCATTCACGTTTTGAAACTGTTCATGTGGACTTAAGAAAACTGTCTACAATGTCATAACAACAACAGGGAAAAGAAGTTCTTTGCCTGTGTACCTTCCCGTTGTTTTCTGAAAATACGCTTAGGGATAGACCTTCAGTTTTAATGTCCAGAAAAATTTTAAACAATAATATGCACTCTTTGGTTGTTAGTCTGGGAATACACATTGCAGCTGTTGCAGAAAAAAATCATTTAATTTATGCAGAACTCGCTTAAACGGATGATGTGATTTTTTGTGCAATAGATGCAACGTTAATTCCCAAACTGACAAAATAAGACATTTTATTGTATATATTATAAACATGAAAATTAGAATCTAAAGTAGGATTCAGAGTATCAATAAAAATTGAGTTAATGCTATGAAAATCATTGTATATTCCAATAATGGAAAAAGGCAATGTTCAAGAAATAAGAGTAACAGCTAGGTGATATATACATGTACATGTACTTAATGTTGTTTACTGCCAAACGGTAATAGTTTACTTAATAAATACAAATGTAACGGAGAACACTTTCAGTGGATGTAAATATAGTTATGTACTTTGACAGCAAATACAATTTATCTTTGAGTGAAATTCTGACTGCTGTTTTCATACTACTTATCAGTCCATCATTTACACTCTGAATTGATGACGAATTTTTCCGTTATATCCCAATCATCACAAGGAGCACAAAGGCGGTTGTAATCGGTCAGCAGGGGATGCTCACTCCTCCATGGTACCTGATCCCACCTCTGATGTGTTTGGAGGTTTTTGTTTGCTCTGCTCCTATTTTTGTATTGTTTTATGAACCTTTGATCTTGAATACTTTACATTATCTCCATATATTTCATCCAAATTAAAATCACAATGGGTATATTTCGTAGACAACATTGGATTTGCAGTTAACGTTTTCAAAACTTTTTGTATAGCAACTTTTTCCAAGCCAGATGAATAATAAACTGTTTGTAATTATATGTTTTGCAGTTAAGGGCAGAAGTAGAATATAAAAAGGATACACAAATACTTTGTATTCATAGATATTTTTGCCTAAGGTAATATTTACCCTTTCACTTTAAATTTGCCCTTTTTATGATCAGACGAAATTATGATAAGAAAGAAATTTTGCTGTCTTCTTTCAATTTCCCTCATTATCTACCAAAGGGTAAAGTGAAATATAAAGAAATACAATAACATATGTTTAAATTTTATTTTCATGAACACAAATACATAAAAAACTAATTGAAAATCAAAACATATAAAAACAAACATGTATGAAACAAAGCAGCATTGGATTTTCTGTTTAATCCATTAAAATTTCGGTATCTCTCTTGGAATGAAGCAACAATGAGTGTTCATTACAAAATGGTCGTTCGTGAGAGACATATCTGGAATAAGGGATTCCAGTTCAGAATTTGAAACCAAAACATGAATTTGTGGGATCCAAGGTTTTCGTTCCTTTCTAAAATGTCCTCTTGTAAATGTCATCCTTTTGCAACTGTTCCATCTATAGAAGAAATAACTTGCTTTAGTATTTTCAGATATTCTTACATTTCATTCATTTTCAATATTTCCACACTGTAACTCCTGTTATGTTTTTTACGAAGAACATAGTTTATTATACCAGATGTTTTTATTCTAATATTGATAGATAAGGTATATTACAAATAATCAAAGAAGATTGTACTAACTTTAATGTTTACTGCAGTGAAATGATATTTTTATGATTAATGACTAAAACTACAGAATTCTTGTAGGCATCTTCATTAGTTTTAGAAATCTTTTTATATCACCTAAACTAATATTTTAATTTTATTATGACTATTACTATTTTTATGATTATTATCATTGTTATGCCTGCATATTTTTGAGCTAATACTTCAAGTTAAAATAATCTTATATCTATTAAAATTAATATTAATGTTTTTTTTTTTTAAAGATTTACTTTGCAGATAAGAATTCTTTTGTAAAGATATACATGTAAATTATCGATTGACATATTGAATTTGATTAGTATGAATTTAAATTAAAGATTTTGTTCTATGAGTGTACCGTTAAACAGCATTAATAAGATTTTATGACAATTTACTTTAAAAATCACTGAATATTGAATATTGATATCACATTTATCCATTTACTTGTATTTTTATAATCATGATAATATCTTACTTGAATGTGTGTTTGCAGCAGCAGCAGCATTAGCATAAGCACCAACAAGTGCATCCAGTTCACCCAGGCTTTCTTCCATGACGTCATCCTCCACGTCATCCATTTCGTCACCCTCTTCAATTTTACCCCCGTCCCCATGGGACAAAGAGAGTATCCTTTCCCTAACTGATTCATCAGCACTTTTTTCAAGTTCTTCTTTGGCCGCAAAATATCTCAAAAAAGTCATCGTAGATTTGTATCCTTGCTGTTAATGTAAGTAAAGTATGATTTAATGGACCAAATAATTATCGAAAAAATCTTTGCAAAAAAAGTATAAATAATTTACTTGAACAGCGAATAGTCTGTCATCCTCTTCCAGCACGAAGTCTGAGGTCCCCACATGGCCAGTGTTGATTCCGACCGTTCTATCTAAATCCTGATCCTGTTAATGAGAAGCATTAATTAATAATCATCCATTTAGCTAATTATTTTGTTAAAATTCAAACATCCAAGAGACTGAAATTTTGATGTACTGATAAAAAAAAAATAATAATTTTGAAGAATGTTACCATATTTGAGGGTAAAGGATTGATATAAATGTTGTTAAACAATATGTTATTTTCTATAACACAATTAAAAAAAAAATTTACAATCATTCGACTTTTTAATTGCTAAAACTAATTTAATACGAATTTCGTTTTTTTAAAATAATCATCGCTACTTTTGCATTCTTCCAAATTATTTACTATTTCTAAATAGTATTGCTTAAAGAATACAAATCGGTGAAGAAGACCTGAAATAATTTACCTCTTTGTCTATATACTTACGTTGACAAAGGCACGTTTAACGTTTGTTAACAAAGCGTTCTGTAGCGTGTCAAAAAATTCAAAAATTCCATTAATGTCCCTCCTCTGGTAACCTAGGAAACGCTGCTGGAGGCTGATCCCTGTCCCTTGGATGAAATTGATCAACTCATTGAAATTAATCTAAAATATAAAAATGGCAATCAACTTAATTATCTTTATTTTGCTTCATTAGCGTGCTTCAATGTGTGTTAATACTTATATATGCATGAAAGTACACAGATAATGATGACGTAGAAAAACTTGCGCGCTTTCTAGCTATTTAAAAATTCAGGTAATGTATGTTTTTTGCACACGGCCCATCTAGCGTCAATTCAGTGAATGATCGTTGGTTTTGCATTGGTGATTGTTGGTTTTGCATCGGAGTCTGTTGATTTTGCAAACGAGTCTGTTGATTCTGTTTTTAAGGTTGTCTGTTTTGTATTTTATTATGTTTATAAAAGTAGTAGTTAGTTTTGCATTAACGTCTTTTTTACCCTCTCCACCGCCCATAAATTAGCCTTGAAAAATGAACATCTCTCTACAAATCAGCAGAATTTGGGGTTTACTTACCCTTGCATTTCCTCTCATGTGGATGATAAAAGCATGAAGAGATTCAATTTTATTATCAAGCCCAATTATAGTTTCATGCAGAAGAAATTCATTTATCGTATTTCTTTAAGGTAATTCCACACTCCTATGATGTCATAGGTTTTTGCAAAAACTGTAATTAGTTTAAATTCACACCTTATAGAAAAATATCTCTTGGAAGAATGCTTTACAATAGGTGTAATGATAAATATTGTTTAGTTAAAGAATTCAAAAATGCATATTTTCTATATTTAATCAATTATTCAATCTTTAAATAATGTTTACAAGGGCAATAACTCCTTCTAAGGTCTCTTCATTCAGGCATTTGCTTTTCTGTAAAATAGTTTACCTGATATTCACAATTCAAAAGTATCTTTTAAATAGGAAGTACTTAGGAACACTCAGCATCAGAATTATGCATATTAACCAGTTTTTGCATATTTTCATCAATACTTTTAACAAAAAAAAATGTACAATTTTTTGATGTTGACATACACTTCTGTTTATTTATGCTTTGCATCTTAAATAATATGGTGACCTATACATTTTTTTTGCAATAAATGGAAAGTTTAAAGTATATTGAATGAAAATATATGCAGTTTTTGTACTTTGAACCTATAAAATTGTGAGTGTGGAAATTCCTTAACACAGCTGAAAATTCAATGATTAAATAAATAGATTCACTGAGTTAAACTATAAATTAATGTTGCACAATGTCGGATAGTAATTCAAACAGACATTTATAACATACCTCTCCATTTCCATCCTTGTCTAGAATTTCAAACGCCTTTTGAACAGTACAGTCTTTTCCAAATAACATTTCACTGCTTTTCTTGGTAAACTCTTCCTGCAAAAATTTGTTAGAATGGTATGAATTTTAAGTGTTATGTAGTTTTCATTCCATTCAAAATAGATTACATCTCAAAAACCTCTTCATTCAAAGTTGGTATAAATGTAGGCATTACAAAGGAATAATATGGAAGTTTTTTTCTCAAGTTTTGCAAAGAAAATGTGTCGTTTCATTTAGTTTAATTGTAAGATATACCCTTTGAATATGTACTTACGTCCTTAAAAGCATTTTCTAATTCTGCTCTACTAATGGTATGGTCTTTGTCCAAATTATGTTTTCTTAAAACCTAATAGAATGATAAAAATTTTTAATGAAAAAAAAATAATCAATACGGATAATGATTTGTAACTGTAGTTAGTTTTGTTGTCAATTTGTATTTTTACTCTTTGTATTTTTGAAAAAGTGGACTCTATTATTATGAAGCTTTTTTAAAAAAAATGGCTAAAACGAAGTAGACTGGCATATTTATAGATTTTACTAATGTCTGTCTGCAAAAGCATTTTTTTTTTCAATTTCAAAAGAAACATACATTTAGCATATAACACATTAACAAAAAGCAATATAACTTCCAATAAAACAGTCCTTGAACTAAGGCATAAAAAGGCAATAAAACTCAATATGTATCTCTTATTTCTTTTTCTTAATATAGACATTGATGTGTGGTCTTGTGAATTACACAGCAGCAATAATCCTTTCAATGTAGTCTTATTTTCTGACCTTCAAAAATTCATCCACGGCCATCATGACTCGTCTGTGTTCTCGTTTTGCTTTTTCTTGAACTTTTTTTCGTTCCATTTTCATTCTATTTGATTTAAAAATACAGTTCTAAAAAAACTTTCAATGGTTTTATTACTGAAAATAATAATGATTTAGTATTGTTTTTTGGTATAATCATAATTGTTTTTTTTTATTTTTCAAACCCTAATGGAAATAAGCTTAAATGTACATTTCTTTGCTTTACATGTAAGATTTCATTCCTAAAACTTTGATTTCTTTTAAATGTACAAACTGACTTTTTTGTCACAGAAGCAAAAAAAAAAATGTATTCAACAGATGTCTGTCACATTTTATAGAGCTTTCAATGTATTTTTCAATTATAAGCTTATTATTTTTTGTAGATACATGTACCTAATATCCAAGTGTTCATAACATATCAAAAGTATCTATATTTACACACTTTTTCTCTTACTCTAATACTACTTTTTTATTAATACTGGTATATTTATGTGTGAATTGTCAACTTTTTTTCTTACGTTGCTAGTTTTGTATTGGGAGATGGATCTAAATGTACACCTATTCTTTTCTCCAACATAAATCTGAACACATCTGTCTCTGAATCTGCATACTACAAAATATATAATTAATTAGGATTAATAATTAATCAAAATAAGAGTTTATCAATTTTATCTATTTGAAAACATTTTATGAGATTAAGTGATATATCTTGCAAGGAACATAAAAACAATCAATCAACACAGAATGAATCATAAGTAAATGAGCATGCGTCTTTACCTACATTGAGTTATTCGCCTGTTACATTTACATTTCATAAGAATTACTTATACATATAAATGTGACTTTAAGTGATTGGTTACGAAAATAGAAAAAAAATTCATCCTGCTAAATTTCAACAAATGATTTTATTTATTATATGGATGCTCAACTGACTTAGAAGTTTCTCAGTGTACATACATATTTACTGTAGTACTTAACCTTATTCAATATCATAAACCAGAAACAATCTACATTGATTACATATTGTAAGTTATTAAACTTATAGAGACAAATGTTATTTTTTTACTTTATGCATGCATTTTTTTTAATTTAAAATTTACAAATTTTACAGAATGAGGCTAAGTGAATTCTATTTTTAGTACCAGTAGAAAACCCAGTGTTTTCAATGGATCTTTGTACTCTCGTTTAAATCTCACTCGTCTGTCTAACAACCGAGGAAGATCATCTAATGGCTGAAGCTTCTCCAGAAAACTGTCATTGGAGTCCATAGAAAGCCACCAGCCTACAAAGACCAAAAGGAAAGTACAGACTTAACTTTCAAAAATTAAACTTAGCTAGAAATTAAACGAGCAACCATATCTGTGAGTGATTCCACTACATATTTTCACAGCAAAAATATATACATGAAATTAAGTATCAATACCATGATAAAGGTAAAGACAACAGAGAAAAAAAACTGATCTTAAAAAATCTTTGACATTAATTATGACAATTATGACAATTTGTGAAAAGAGCATAAAACAAGGACCCCTGGAAATTCCAAAGGTTGGGTCAGGTGCCTTAGGAGGAGTAAGCATCCCCTGTTGACCAGTGACATCGGCAGTCAGCTATATGTGTTGATGAGATGGACCAAACATTCCATAATCAAATTCAGCATAAAGCAACCCCATTACAAAAACATGAGAGGAGTGAAACAATGCAGCCAAAATACTAGTACGACCCAATGATACATGTATGTTGTATTTGCTAACAACGACATTACAAGGAACATAAAATTTACGAAATGCCGACTTTATATAAGGTTGTTAAAATTTGTACGCTTTTTTCTTCTATTTTTGATTAAAACAGAATAGAGATTAAAAGTTAAAATTTTAAACAAACAGTACAAAAAAACCAAACACTAACATTTACTACAGTGTATACTGAGAAGGTCCATATCACATGTTCCTGCTGAGACTCGTTCTGTTAATTTATTGTTTATGAATACATAAGTGATGTATTTAAACCTTTTAAATTCATTCATCTTTTCAACTTCGTTGATTACCAGGTATGTCAAAATCAATAAAGACTAGGGGACAACAAATTACAATCGACATTTTTTTTTTCTTTATATCTGGCAAATTTAAAATCAATTTTCCGTATATTATCAAATGTTTTGGGCTTGGTATTTTACTTATGATGTTGCCTTCGACCAATACACTGTACCATTTAAACCGCATGATTCGCTTTCCACAATCATTTAAAAATTACAGAAAAACCCATATTTTACTCTAGCTTGACGAATTAATTATATGTCTGTACATCAATTTATCATTTAAATTTTAATAGCTTTGTTTTTTTAAAATGTTATGTTCCATCATTGTCAATTCAATTCAAACAAAAGAAAGGAATGTTAACACAGACGAGGGTACGGCGAATGTTTGAAAATAAACATTTTAAAGGCAATTTTTAACTAGAAGACAAAATATTGTCAATTTGATTTTTTTCACTATGATAATCATACATTGGCTTCCAATATCAAGTCTTCGAACAAAATCTCATCTTTTAATGTTTCATAATTTGAAGAATTATTTCTGTTCAAAGTCTTAGAAGTTGCAAAACATTTCATTATGTTCTTGACTGTAGCCGTCTTTTAATCTTGTTTTCATGATTATAGGCTGTTAATTATTTAATTTTCTCTCTAGTTAGTGTATGAAGTGAATCCAAAATAGTTTGAATAATTATTTGTTCTCAGCTTTCTTATTCTCCTGAGAATTCTTTGATGTGCAAATTCAGATACTAGTACTCAACAGATTCTTACATAATCTTTACAAGTATTAAACATCAAAGATATTTGTTGAATGAATGCGTGAAAGAAAAAAAAAAGAATTCGTAAATGTAATGTTTATATTTCTTTCTTTAATTTGTATAAGATGCAACCTTGTGAAATTTTTTATTCATTGATTTAAAAGGATATGTACATCTGAGGAATTCTTTGTTTGTATAAAAGTATCTAATTTGAAATTTTGAATATGTTTTATTACAAAGGTGAGTGAAGGTGCATGGGTTCATGTAACGTTACAGTTTAACAATCACCGTTTTTATGATCGTATCAAATTAAAAAAAAAACAGTTATACATTTTTTTTTCTTTCAAATGAACTACCTGAACATTTTAATAAAATCACAACTCTGAAAAAGAAATTCGTCATATCTAAGAATTGGTCGCACACAGAGAACTAAAGCCCCAAGATTCGAAGTTCATTTGGCGCTGTAATTAATATTTAATGTTACAACTCGCTTCATTAAACCAAACATTTATTTTTATTACATACATCATAGAAAAGTAGAGTCCTTCTAGTCCAGGTCTGCTTCAAAGGCTGATAGCTTTTGTCTCAGTTAAAATTTCTCAGAGTGAATTTTAATATGCATTTAATATGAAAAGGTAGCTTACATAGCATGATTATTTAACTATAGATATGCCCTTGAAAACAGGACGCGCGAATTCAATAAAAAATAATTCTAAGACATTATCAATCAACCTGTCAATTGATTTTTCTTTTCTATGCCCCTAAAATCGAAGGTAGTTTTTGATGGTTCTTCCGTTTCTTTTTGTCTTACCGGTGATCTGTTTGCAAATATATCAAACATGGTCATACCGGTAACTTTTGAAAAAAAGGATTGGTGCTAGCTAGGGCTTTAATATTTTACATATCTATGTGTTCCTTTTGGTTAGACTTGTTTGTTGTGCCAACAAATAGCAGATGAGTATCATTATGCATGTTTTAGAATCCTTTTTTCTTAGAATGCAAAAAAATATGTACCTAGTAAATATTGCAATAGACCAAAGGTTTACAAATTCTCAGAATGTGCTGTCAACTGCTGACTCCTAGATGTGGATTATTTAAACTATGCAGCTACTTAGATAAAGAATATGAACAAGCCTCTTCTCCATAAACAATTTTGTTGTCTACTTTATAATTTGAATGAAATATTTTCGTCATTCCATGTGTATCTTATATATAGTTTCGGTATATATTATATATAGAACCTCGTGGACTGTTAATTGGTTTTAGTAAATGAGTGAAGGATATGGACATAATAAACAATATTCAATCTTAAAGTCCATAAAACAATACAAAATAGGAGCAGAGCAAACACGGACCTCTAAATCATTAGAGGTGGGATCAGGTGCAATGGAGGAGTAAGCTTGAACTTTACTTTTACTCTAGTCCCACTTTAACAGAACTTTAACCTTGGTCAAAAGTTTAAACGTTTTTGAATTTCACAAGTGTAAAATGTATTTGAACTGAACAATTATTTCTTCAAGTGTTAGGTTATTTTTCTTTTTGATCATGACCTTGCAGTTTAGCTTTTTTTGAAAACTTAATTTTAACCTTGGCCATACTTTCAAAATGGTTGTTGCTACAGCTTTCAAATGTCTCGTGTGTATTCCTTATGAGAAGAGCTGTTTAAGGTCTAACATTTTTTATCTCAGTACATTGACCTTTAAGTTTGAAATTCAATAGTAAATTCTAACCTGACCTTGATCTGAGCTGCCTTAAGATTAAATTATTGTTAGTTAACTACATGTAACTGTTACATACCATCATAACAGTGTATTGGATAGTTACATATCACCCCTCCATCTACGTAAGTATTTGTTTCTCCATTGTATGTGTAATTTGTGGCTTGAAACATTCCTGTGAGAAAAGTATAGAAGTGTAAATATAATTTCAATGAAGGTCAATAACAATTGTATTTCTGAAAGAAACATAGTGTTATTTTTTTTTTTTAAATTTTGCATGTTTATTACGTTGTCATAGTCAAATACGAAAATATTTTTTGTAAGATATTTAGTATATCGGGGTATCTTCAGTAAATATATAAAAATGCTAGTAAGAGTTAGAGATAATGAACTATTTGAAATGGAATCATAAAATGAATGTACTTTTGTATAAAATAAAATAATTTTGAATAAAAGAATGAATTAAGACTTAAAAGTTTCTATTTTATTTCTAAAAATAAAAAAAAATTAAAAATCAATACTTTGAATAAAATCGAGTCTTTAGTAGACTAATTACATTTATGATACACTGAAGATCATTAGCAGTAGAAATACCTGATGATTGGTCAGATATAATATATTCTTACCTGGAATTGCCATGGACATGCGCACTGCTAATCTAATAGGCATGTCCGGTGTTGTTTTCACGTGACAATACTCTTCAGTCATGTGATTTAGATTTGTCACGACAACACAGAGTTCTTTTCCAGTTTTTTCATAAAGCTTTAAAAATAATTTTACACAATGAAAAGATCGTTTCCGTCTAATTTTTTTTAAACAAAATAATCGTCGTTTTGACTTGATAGAAAAACTATTCTCAAATACATTCTTCAAATTAGAAGATATTTTATCATTTAATGTTACTACAGTATTACATGTAGCAACTGTGAAACCATATAATTTGATGGTGATATAAAAGTAAAATTGGACAACTAGATGCATGAAATATAAAGTTAAAAACGATGATTGTACGCAAATTATCTGGATCTTTGTTAACAATTTAGAAGTTTATTTGAATTTGTTATTGTCAAATAAATAATTTTTATTGCATAAATGACTAATTACTTATCCATTTAACTTCTATTCTTTATTCAAATCAAAATAATGTTGAAAAAAAATGCAAAACGTTAAGTTACAGGTCATTTCATTATGTTATTAAAGTTGTATTCAATTACATGTATGTCAGTAGCATAGATACATGGTCCTTTCAGAACAAGTCACTTTAAAAATAAGCAATACTTAAATGATAAATGCAATCCTTAACAATCGTATAGACAGCCATAATCCGAGATTCCTCTGACTCTAACCCCTGCTTTTATATTGTGACTTGTGCAGGGGAAAGTCACAATATAAAAGCAGGGGTTAGAGTCAGAGGAATCTCAGATTAAGACAGCCTTAAACCTAACCCTAAATTGAGGCTTGTGAAATAAATATTCCTCCATTGTTTCAGTGACATATCTCCTTAACAATGGTACAGACAGCCTTAAACCTAAAGTGAGGCTTGTGAAATAAATATCCTTCTATTGTTTCAGTGCCGGATCTCGTTAACAATGGTATAGACAGCTTAAACCTTAACTGAGGCTTGTGAAATAAATATTTTTCTATTGTTTCAGAGACAGACCTCCCCAAAGGTGACGTCTTTGTTCCCCATCTTTTGTTCCATTTTCTCTCCAAACCAGTTGTATATCCTATTTCCAGGGTTCCAGCCATAGCCAGACAATAGGTTAGGCAAAAGGCTAAGAACTCCAAACTTAGCATCTGTCAAAGAGATGGTGGTTATGTGTTAAAGATATGATCAAGACAAAACATAACAAAAATGTTTAAATGACCTCAATTTATTGAAATCACATTATATGTACATTTAATTACAAACCTAGGCCTATTAGATAATATAGCCTCTTTTTGTAAATGTTACCATTAAGTTACAAAACCTGAATCTTGAATTCTTAAAGACACGCCAGGGATTTTTTTGTTTGCACAGATTATGTAATTCAACAAAGCCATGGTCACGAGCCTGCCATTCTGAATTAAAACACCTGATAAATAATGTCTTTTTTATACCTGTGCACTTAAGAGTGCAGTGTGGGGCAAGTTGGTTAGATCATCTTTCTTTCGTGCTAAGCCAATCTTACCTAGATATAGCACATCGCTATATTGTTCTCAAAAATCATTTTTATTGTGCTGTTCCAGGCACTATAGGTTTAATTTTTTTCAGTATTGAGTTAAAAAATCGCATGTTTCTGATGTACATAGCCAGATAATTTTTTCCCGCCAATTGTATACCGATTGGTATTCTGATAGTTCGTCTTACCTAGAAACATAGTGGCCATATTCTGGCTTAGGAAGCCTTGAATTTCCTTTGAGTTGAACCCCACTGCCAGCAGAGAAGCCGTCATAGCGCCAGCGCTAGCCCCGGCAAATCTCTTCACCTGATCCATTAGCTTCAACTCTTCCAAGGCCTGAATAAAAAAGATAAATTCTGAATTTCAAAGATTTCTTAATCTTCAAAAAAAATTGCACATTAGAATTGATTAATTTAACATGTGAAATCAAGATGTTAAATGAAAAAAAAAAATTAGACGAAATTGTAGACAATTGATTCTCAGGGGTACTGATCAATGCTTCCTTTCAATACAGTATATTCGCTGGAACACGGAACTTGTCTTCAACAACTCCAGCAGCGGCCAATTATTGCATGCCAAAGTTTTAATGAGCTAAACACATGTCTCATCTTCAAAACACTTCGGAACTCATTTAAAAATTCCACACTTAGTAAAATGGTGAGATAGACTGGTGAATTACTTGAATTATACATATATTGCAGACTTGTAATTACCAATATTCTAAGATTTTAAATTTTAATCCCTTGGTAATGTAATGAGAATTACATAAAAATCTTGATGGAATGTTCAATTTCTTAACTAACTCTCTTGAGACAAGGCCTCGAAAATAAGTGTTTTTTTTTCTGAAAGACTAATCCAAAGTAATGTACAGGAAATACCAGCAATTCTCTGTCAATTTGGTCCAATAACAAAGAACCATATTTGATTTGACAAAGACTTGCACAACTTTTGAACGTTAATTACATTCAGTCAGTGTCTTTTACAAATAAATGTGGTAGAAGTTTCAACAGACCGTCAATGAACGAGTAACCGCGTCACTGACGCTAGAGGTTGCGTGGGGTGGAGGGTCATCATATATTTTTTGCTCGATACGATTCTCAGATACTACCGGTATTTTGTCTAATATCTTATCATTTTTCCGTTGTATCCCGATCATGACAAGAAGCACACGGCGGGTGTGACCAATTGGCATGGGATGCTCACTCCTCCATGGCACCTGACCCCACCTCTGATGTTTTGGAGGTCCGTGTTTGCTCTGCTCCTATTTTGTATTTTTCTATAGTCCTTTGAGCGTGAATACTGTTCGTTATCTTCATATATTTCATCTCAAACTTTAAGAACTGTATTAGTGTAAAACATCAATAATTTCCTCTTTAATCCTTGAAAAGGGCATAGATACAGTTTCAGTAAAATTTTCAAATTTTTTTTCACATTTTTTACTAATATTTAACTAGGGTCTTTCTAATGATCATCAAAAATTTGAACGTCAGTTGTCGAGATACAAGATAGAGTTGTAGCTCCAAACCTTTGTTATGTAAACAAGGTCCATGTCATGTTTTTGTTTACATAGTTTAATATACTAATATATGTTTGTTCAAAGTAGATAACTTCCATTAAAAAGGTACTTTTAAGTACGATCTGACAGTTTCTATTGATTTGCTGAATTTCATTTTGTTACAAATATGATATTTTCTATATGTAAAAAAAAAAACAAGGCAAGAGCCTTGTTTACATTATGAAGAACTTGAAGTTCTGTATCTTGTTTGTTAATCAACAAATGATGTTCAAATTTTTACTAATCATTAGATGATGGCTTAGGTAGGAATAGTAAACATTACACTTGGTTTAAAAAATGGAAACTGTGTCCATGCCCCTTTAACTTCAATTCTATAAAAAGCAGGAATTAATCCCAGCATAAGTACTAATAAGTTATACGTGCAAATATTATCAACAAGATTTCTTTAACAAAATTAAAATAATCTCTGCATCTGCTACACTGATGTCTAATAGCATACTGGATTTGATGCATTCTCGATTCCTTCCTTTGGAAAAACAATGATACAATAACTGTTTGGAGACAATGTCTTTGCAAAACTTCAAGCTCATAGCATTGACGCATAAATACATGTTTATATATATACTCAGATTGAAAGCATCTATTAGATTCTTTTTCGAAGTAATAAAGGTGTTTATTTCATTCAGTCAAACCGAATCCAAGAGGATAAAAAATGTACAGATTGTTTTTCCGAAGGCACTTGTGTTTTGATTAGAAACGTCCATTGATACGATGCAACATGAAGTGAGATGTTTTTGTTTTAGAATGGAATCAATTCCACTTCTACGTGATCTATACCCTTAAATATATGCTTTACCCCCCTTTAAAATTACACTCCTACCTTTAAAAAAGGTTTTTATTTGCTGCATTAATAATTTATCTGCGTACCCTTTCTCTGTATATTTAATTTTGTCAACAGAATGAGATTTCACATCTTTCACTTTTACTTGTACGATTGTATACAGGGCATTTTTACTTTCATAAAATTTGACAAACTGTGACCTGTTTAAAAGCTGACAACAATATAAGAGGACTAGGACAGTTTATGAGTTAGATATAATCATGCTGGATGGGCGCCACAATAGCTGAATCACATATCCTGAAGGGCTGACGTTTAATGGTAGAATCGTGTCCCTCTTAATAACCAATTCTTACTTACATTAAATATACTGAAAGTTCAATATACAGGTACATGCATGCACATGAATGCTTTATAGTGTAAGGTTAATATTTTGAATTTTGACCAAAGCCTTCTGGATCCTTCAAATGATAGTGCGTCCAATTTTTTTTATATGCGCGAACAAAGATAGCGACTTCCTAAGAAGCTGAATGAAGTATGACGATAAAGAATTATAGTATTCAAGTTCCTAAGACCATTCAAACAATACAAATTAAGAGCAGAGCAAAAAACTGGACCTCTAAAACACCATTGGTGGGATCAGTGCCATGGAGGAGTGAGCATGCCTATAGGTTAAATCCGTCGTCGTGTGCTCCTTGTCATGATCGTGAAAAACGTTAAAATCCGAAGACAATACAATGTGTAAATAATGGGCTGTATATAACTTTGAAAAACGTCATTCAGCGTTTGACTTAATGTTAGATTATATGTTGAAAAGTCATTGTATCGACCATAAAGTTGCGAAATGATTACTTAAAACAAGACTTTTGATATTTCTTGTTTTATCAACATGACAATAGCTAGCTTGCCTTCTTTAGTAAATGTTGTTACGTAGAGTATGCTCTTGTGTATCATCTAGATCTGAGAGACTTTCAGGTGAAAGTGTTATATAACAACATACATTGTAGGGGAAGGTTGACGGTTGCAAATTTGAAGTGATCACGTTTATCATAAAGCTTTGCTGTTAGGTTACAGTTAGTCTAATCTTGTTCTAGTATGATATTCAAATATTACAACAGATGTGTCAGATTCTATGGTATCTTTTATAATGTCAAGCTCACTGGGATATATCAAGTCTACGTATGAACGGAAAGAACTATTGTTAATTGATGATACGTCGTCGATATTTCTAAATGTCGATTTGAATTCCACAGCATCTTTTTAAGATTTTGAATAAAATCTGTTTCATATGAATTCAAAAACAAGTCTGCTAATAAGGGGGAGCAATGTGGTATCTATATAAATAATAAATGATTTAATTTGATTTCTTAATGTAATTTGTTATAAAGGGTTGTATGAATTTTGCTTTGAAAAAAAAAATCATGAAACATTTGTATTTATAAAAATATCTACTGAATTGCGAAAGGGTGTCACAAATTCTGTATAAACTGAAGAGAAAAAACAAAATATTAAAGGAATACGTAATTCATATTTTTTTTTCAATTAGAATTTAAAAATAGATATTGAAATTTTAACTTATTTCTATACTGTCTTTTATCTTAAGTATCCATTACACATGAAAATTGATTAATTGATGAATCATTAGATAATAACTGGCAAGATGTAGAGTTATGATGCACTCTCAACCTTTATTGCTTTAATTAAGTTGCAGTTTAGCGTCTTTGCTAAGGATTTCAATTTAGATTAGAACTTGTTTAGATTACAAATTCCTTAATCAAGCATCGGGAAATATCTGCGACTTATAACATAATAATTATAGTGTCGTGGTGTAAATTTTGAATTTGAAGGGTGGCAGTAAATACAAAATTTACAACATGAGTAAATTTTGTATATACTGCCACCCGGTATAGATTCAAAATTTACAACATGACACTAGTAATACTGCAATCTAATTAAAATCAGACTTTTTTCTTAGATCCGTGCCTTATGCACGCTACACAAAATGCATATGGCGCTGATCTAAGAAGTCTGATTTTAATAATAAGATCGGTACACGTAATACTGCACAGTTTCTAAACATATAATCGCGGGTATAAAAGTTAGCCTTTTCAAAATTAATGTACATGGTGTAAAATGTGTTCTTACCCTGACGGCCCCGCAGTAGGCCAGGCCTTTATTTCCCCCTCCCTCAAACACGAGGTTCTCAAAGGGGTACGAGTGGTCTTTAGGGTTTATCTGCATGGCCTTGATTTCGATGTCGTTTAGGACGGACGGCATCTTCTTCAGTTTCCGTGTTCGATGATAGGCCCCTGAATTTAGGATTGTAAATTTTGAAATTAAAAGATATACGCACATTTAAATGTGACCGTCAAGTCAAAGATTAAAAAATAAAATATTTAATATGCTGCAACATGAGATTTTGGTTAAGTTGAACTATATCAGCTAGGGAAATCTAATAGAATTGGGTTAGTTGTTATAAAACGGGAAATGGTGGGGTGTAAGATCCATTAGAAATTAGAAAATATTTTTACAAATGATTTTTGATTGATTAGAAATAAATATACTTTTCTCAATAAGTGCAAGATAAAAAATACAATCTTTAGATTTATCTGTATATATATCTTTTGAAAATACATCAATATAAATGAATTTAATCGTCATTAGTATTGCATCCAAAGAAAAGTTACAAAATGAAGAGTATGTAACTACATTAGAACACGTCTTGGTTAATTGAATAAAATGCTGATTTGCAGTATTCATGTTATTCATACTGGCTTATTATAATGATGAATTAAACAGGAGATCAGACGTCAAAGCCACACCCAGTTTACGAATGCTATCACCTACACGATCAACAGGTGCTAAAAAAATCGATTGATTTTTCCAGGATGTTTATTTATAAATGTTCGATACATTTGTACGCTTTTGTGTTGAGATGATTTATAATTTATTTCAATTCAACTTCAATATATATCCAATATGTTTCTTCAATGGTCAATAAACCTACTGCCGCTCCTTTGAATGTAACAGGTTTTTTTCTGTTAGAATTTAAAAATTCATACCACACAGTTCTTTGAAGCATAGATCATGGGGTCAAAGAGTAAATATCATCAATAGTTAATTCAATGTACAATCATTAAAATAATTGAAATTTGGGAAGAAATGTAAACGTGTGGACAGATATAGCTACAAATGATACAATCTATTGTGTGGGGACGTCCAATAAGAGATAGAGGCATACAAGTCATATATAGTGTGTTTATTTTAGAGTCGTTTCATCCTCGCATTTCTTTACGCCCATGCAGTTAAAATGCATTTCATCAAATTTCGAAAAGTCAAGATGACAAAGCATTCGTTCTGGAATTTGAACTCTACAAGAATGAGCCTTGTGGTTTCTTGGCGACTGAATTAATTATTAATTTATCATAAAAGAAATATAAGACGTGGAATGTCCCCATACATATAGTATGGAGAGAGAGAGAGAGAGAGAGAGAGAGAGAGAGAGAGAGAGAATACTAGTGATGAAGATACAATTTATTAGGCAGGTCTATTTCAAATAAACTTATAAATACTTATATATATTAAATGTAAATCCTGCTATTTAAACGTGCGGCTGACACAATTTCACACGATATAAGGAAAAATGTGCACATGCAAGTAAATAGATTAGTTTGCTTTTTTTAAATTAAAATTTACCTCTCATTTTTACCGCAGCTGAAAATAATGGATAAGAACTTTTGAAACAAAACTTTCATAAAAAGACAATGACACGTCAGTCAATCATGGACAAACAAACATGCAGATTTTATGTCTTGATTTCTATGTGAACATCAAATTTTCCATACAATTTTAAAACGCATGGATTAGAAAAAATATTATAATTACACTTCAACTACAATTAAAATATGCAATGTTAGTATTTTTAAATGTGAAAATGCGTTAATTTTCTTTGTGTTTTAATTAATATAATCATATTAAATTGCAGAAAAAAAATCCTTAATTCCGAAAGTGTAGAAGATATTATTAATTTCATTTTTTTAATCTTATTTTTTAAAATTCTACGTACTGGTTAGATAATATACTACATCGAATAAATACAAAAGTTGTCATGGAAAGGCTAGGTGTGTTTTAGAGAGGTAAATCGTGAGTTTCAGTCACGTGACTCAGAAACCGGAAGTCAGTGGTCTTTGATCTGTGACAAAGACCAAAGGTGCAAGGAGAAAAGGTGAAACTAACATTACCTCGTAACTTAGCAACATATGCTACAAAAAGGATAAAAAGGAAACAAAAGCATGAATTTAGGCTCTGAAAACAAAGAATTGGTTTGGCATGCCGTAGCATAATTATGATGAAGATAGAAACGCATATTTCCATGTTCAGGATTACATGTAAATGTATCTTAACAAATAAATAAATGATAAAAATAAAATTTACTTATCTTATTTTTATATTTGCATTGTAACAAAATAAAATCAAAGAAAAACTAAATAGGAAGGTGCAGGACTACTTTCAAACAAAATCTACGGAAGTGATATACTCTACTTGAATAAAAAGAGAATTTTGAACTCTTAAAATCTTTAATTTGTTTTTGAAAAAATATTATTACTCATCAAGATTGCGATAAAGTAAGATCATAACTATATCTATACATGTATACCAATAATTCTTTGTGCTTGGAACCCGTTGGGAAATTGTCTCATGAATTTTAAAACACGTGCACTTCAAATTTCAAGGGTGAAAATCTATTTTACATGCATTTGAGGCCTCTTTTCAAAATCCCTTTTTTTTAATTCAATCACTTTGCCTAAAGTCTTTCTATTCATCGAAAAAAAATAAAGAAACAAATTTAAAGTGAATAAAAAGATCAACATAGAAAATTAAGCCTGAAGAACAAAACAAAAAAAAATCAAGTTTGATAAAAATTATACATGGAAATTAAACAACCTAGGTTGTTTTAATTCCTACAATATTAAGGGGAAATTTTCAAGACTAACTTTGAAGAGTTCTTTATATATATATATATATATATATATATATATATATATATATATATATATATATATATATATATATATATATATATATATATATAAATTTACTTGTCACCAGGAATAAGAAAACTGAATGGAAAGGGTTATATGTAAAGTAGATAAAAAGTCCACTATAAAAACCCAGTAATTGTAAGGTTACCTCGTATTTTAGCGTATTTTTCTGCAAAGAAATCAAATTTATAACTACGAATCCTGAACTTTACATAAATTAAAATAAGAAAGCCAATAAAAAAATATCAAGCACACAAATACAGTATTAGAATGCCCATCATTTGAATTTCGAGCATTATCAACTTCTGAAACTAAGTATAGTATAGGAAAGGGTGGTTCCAGAAAATTTCAACTTACTTGTTGTCAATATTCGGGGGGGTGGAAATTTTAAAAAAAAGTTGTTTTCTGGAGTAAAAAAAAAAAACAACATGTGAGTTGACCCAATTTTAGCAGTTGATGGAGAGAGGCAAACAAACATTTTTTTTTTTTAATGGCCTAAGATTTTTGTTTTTAAATTGCTTTAGGATAACATTTAAACACATCGGTTACAATTATTGATTATAGCTACTGAAAAAAGAAACTATTCAAATCCCTAATCACCACCGGCTTCTTTTAAATTTTTTGTTCTACATGGTTTCAGAATCAATAGAAGATTATTTTTTTGCTAGATTAAAAAACAATACATATTCTTTATCTTTTACCCTTAAAACAGTCAAAATATTTAAACATTTCAAACAAAATACTATAATACCTTTTGATATTATAATTCTTTTATGTTGAATTCGAAATTCAAATGATACACATGTACCTGCAGATTGTATTTTTTCTTTAATAATAATAATTAGAACATACCCAGTGATTCAGCATCTTAATTAGTAACGCATCGTTAATAGAATCTTTATATAGCAGTGTATTTAATAATCTTGGGAATATAACAAAATTCATAAACTTAAATTATTTAAGCATCCTAGTAGCAAAACAAGCTCACAACATACAAATTGTACAGGCGCCGTTTAATCATGACAGGGGGTCTTCAAGCAAAATGCAGCTGGATGCGTTTGAAAAAAAAACATCCAAAGGATCTTTAGCAAAAAACAACTTTGAAGCATAACTCGTGATTTGCGTTGCATTTGAAACCCATTTCTTTAATTCGATATTGATATCCTTGGTACATAAGCACTTAAAATCATATCTTTCAATGAATTTACATATGATTTATCTTATTCAAGGACAGATAAAGGTATTGTGCCCCCCCCCCCTTTTATAACTTCGATGCTAAATCATTATCGTTTTAATTCAATAAACATATTTAATTCGAAGAAATTGTGCTTAGTAATCTTTGTAATTTAAGTTACATAGAGATAAATGTAACCGCTTTGTAAACATATCTATACAAGCGTAGCAACTCTTGAAACAAAATCCCCTAAAATATTGTTCCTTCACCATTGCAAACCAACTTCAATATGCGTACAATTTATACCCTGGCACTCAAGTCATGATAAAGATTTTAAGTCAACAGTTTTTTTTATTTTTTTGTATATATAGCCTTTTCATGCGAGGATTTAAAAATGCAGCTGGAAATTTACAGAGCGTATTGAACCCAACAAAAAAAAAAACGCATCCGAAAACAGATTTGAGTTAAGTTGGTATGCAGAAAAAACAACTACATTGTACATGTTATATAGCAGCCTTCAATATGTATGGTGATTTGCGTAGCCGCTACTATGTAGAGAAACAACTATTTTCATTTGACATGTTTGATCCAATTGTTTTATATCAGTTGATAGTAAGTAACCGTAATATATGGAAGCACTGCCTTATAAAATCATGCATTGTGTCAACTTTCCATTACATTATGACATTTACATTTATACAGATTTATGTCAACTTTATTATATTATGTCAACTCTTTATGACATTTACAAACGCTACTATTGCGTTATGTCAACTTTACATTACATTTTGTCAACTCTTTATGACATTAACACACACTACTATTGCGTTATGTCAACTTTCCATTACATTATGCTAAGTCTTTATTGCATTAATCGCACTTCAATTAATTCATTGCATTATATCAGCTCTTTATGACATTTCAAAACAATTTTACGTGGTGTAAAGATGTTATTATATAATTTAAACTCATTAAATTTGTGCACTCTCTACTAGTAAGAAGTTCATTACATGACGTGAATTTATTTAATTCAATATCAAGTCGCTATAACACGATGTCAGAATTTCATATATGATGTGAAAAAAATTGTCAAATGTGGCCAATTCTTTGTATATTGTGTCATCAATATGCTACATGACGGGAATCTATTACATGATGTCAATTTTCCCTTACTTTTTGACAAATCATTATTATGTTATACCGTTGTATCTCTACATTGTGTCTAAAATATGTTTGTCAGTATATCTTAGAATATTTCACCTTTATTATGTGCAAGGTTATGCCTAAAACGTTTTGTGTTTTCAGTGCACATATGTTAAACTTGCAAATGATTTAAATTGTATCAAATATTAAATTATACACAAGACTTAATTAATCCTTAATTAAATATCAGGTTAAATTAAAAATACATGTTCAAATCATGATAAAAAATATAAAGTCAAGCTTTTTAAGTCTTTAACCCTCCTTTTTAAAAAAAAAAAAAAAAAAAAGTGTAAATATGTATTTCATACGTGCACTGGTGGGTCGGTGGGAAAAGGGAGGATCCCGCCCTATCTTTAGTGACCAAAATTTGCATGAAATTAATCAATTGATTTTACTTTGTAGGACATTGCATTAGTTTTACATAAAGTATAACTGAAATAAGTTGAAACGTTTTATTTAAAAAAATCTAAAGCCTGAGAGCTTTCGGGTGGGGCCCCCCTATAGCTACTCTTTTCAAGAACCCAAGACGCAACTGATATGAGCCCGTGTTAATCAGTGAAAAGTTATATTTTGTAACAACCCAACTAAAATGTCCGTTTTTGTACTGTTGAAAAAAATAACGTACAAGAAAAAGCGAAAAAAAAAATCCAAACTCGAAAATCCTATTTATGATCAACCAGTCCTTAAAAAAATTCCAAATATACTACATTACCCTTATACTTCAGCAAAAAGAGGGTATATAATGATAAAGTTATGTCGGAAAAAAGAATGTAATCCCATATAATGATATAATGTCTGTCTGTGTGCGGTTATCAACTTTGACATAATGTAAATGTATTTTACAGCGCGTAATGAACATTTGTAATCCTGATAAAGAATTAACACGTTTTAAATATAGGTAAACATTCAGTTTTCTGAAATATGGAAACATAATATATGTTCTCTCCATAATATATGTTCACATTATGTTATTAACCTTTTTCTTTATCAGAGAGGCTTAACATATAGATATGCTTTGTTATAAAAGAAATAAATCTAAATGTAATGATAAATTTAATCAAAAATACATAAAACATAATTTGAATTGAACTGAAAAATGACCAATTCCTTTTAAGCTTCTATATATTTTGTTTTTAGATTGCATGATATGTACTTGTAAAAGATATAACGTAAAATATTCAAATCGGTATGTTAGATTGACATAATGAATCATAGTTTTATGCCCTCTAAATAGCTAAAAGAGGGCTATATATAAATATCTTATTCCACATGCGAGTGTCTCGTAATTGTTTCGACATCTCCGTCATGAAATATAATTGCACCAAAAATGACACATTAAATCTGTATATACAAGATTTATAGAGGCATGTCAACCTATCAAATATCGTACATGTGTTAGTCTGCTTGCGGTTTTTATTTCAATTCAGTTACATAACACAAGGGCAGACTTTTTTTCCTTTATCGCTAGGTTGGTTGAAAAGATCAAAATATCTTTTTCTTTGATTCTATTCTTCCTATTAAGGAACAAAGTTTGACTCTGAAGTGACGATTTGATCTATGGGTACTAGAAAATAATTAATTTGACAAAAGTCTTGTAAAGTAAATCAAATTGTGTCTTTTGACAAACGCTTTACAAACCATGTCAATGACATGATGGACTCAGGTTTCCGAATATCAAGGTCACTTCTTTGCCTTAAGAAATCATACAGTTTAAATTTTAAAAATATATACTACAAAAAGAACGTCCAGATTTATTTATCTTATTTGTAAACTGAACCATCAAGTTTCGGTGTTAACATATCAAGAAAATGATTAGCCGTATACAAAATTAGGGGTCTTTATAATTATTCCTGAAGGATTTAAATTACACTTTTTGTATACATTAGTAATTTTTAAAATATGTTTTTATGCTGAAAGGAGAAAACATTGATGGCCTGAACATGTGTACCCGTCACGAAAGACTACACTCGATTTCTAAACAGAAAGCTTAATGTACAAAACTTACAGTCGAATGCTAAGATAAACCTTGTAATTACAAGCTTAATGGAAAAATTTAAAAACTAGCAAGCCCTGTTATTACTTCAGCCACGTAACAGTCTTACACCTTATCGGTACTGCAAACACACAGACATTTACAGAAACTACTACAAAGGAACAAAAACGGTGTCTTATTTTTACCTGTGAGGATACTAAAACAAGGTTTTTATCTCATGGGAAGATTAAATCAAAGAAAGAAAATCAAACTTGAATCTGATTACCGAATGTCTGGGCTTTCTTTAACACCTTAGAACCGACAAAAAGTTTAACACCGTGATACAAAGACAAGAACATTAAAGCTGAGAAAAAATGCCGAGATCTGCAGTTCTCTCTACATGTACCGATTTTCCAAGGACATCTAGCTGTACTCGTATTTGATTTCATATATCTTGCTATATAAAGTTGTTGGGGTAAATGTCGGTTGAACTTCAGGAAGAATCGAAAATTATGTTTGTGAGAGCCCTGTGAGTTTTTTTTAATTAAACCTTATAGCCATCCTCCCAAAACCCATTGACCACAGAAAAACCTATATACAACTGACCTTTGGCGTTGATAGCACCACTGTCCACTTCATCCAATTCCTCGTCATCGTCTAGCTTGAACTGTTCCTCTATGTATCGATTCCGGGATTCCAGGACCTCTTTTTTCCTCCTGTCCCCCGGGTCGCTCCATGTTTGGACTCCCAAAGTGTTCCCCATGGTCTTCAGCACAGAACACAACTTTCTGAAGCCCCTACGGTATTCAATGCTGTAAATTTGGTCCACAATATAAGTTAATAAAGTTATAATGGACATGAAAAAGTCATTAATTCGGAACCAGTCCATCTTGGTTGGTTCCTTTGGTGGGGGGACTTGGTAGGAATCAGCCACGGTGAATGCAAGTCTAACGATACCAAGAAAAAAAACCTCTTAAAGAGTAGAGTTCAGATCCTTAATTGTGAGATATCAATCTTCAGCTTTGAAGGGTGTTTAAAAATACCAGTTGTTACGAAGAAAATCGAATCACGTATATATACACTATTTAAGGAATAAATTCCCCTTGGTATATTCACACAGCAAGACGAATCAATATATCCCCCATATTTAACAGAAGAGCTGCCTGATACTATCACTATTCAACAAACATATCACTGTATAGAACTGTCCATTTCATTAACTGATACCGGACACACAATTCCGAAATGAGTTTCGTAATTGCAAGTGAAATAATTCTTTTTTCCCCTAAAACGGGTGCCGATTTGGAATGTAAATTAATTAAACACTCAACACCTTCACGCTAGAGAAAGCCTTATTTTCTCAATGTATACCTTACTCGTGAAGAAGAAGTTAGACCCGAGGCAATAAAACTGATTAAAATTAATCCAATAAACTTCGAATGACTTTTCCTCACGTTTTTAAATCCAAGGTATGTTTTTATTCAATTAATCTCCTTTGAATACGCGGGGCATGTCTTGCGATGTATAAAGACTACCTTATGAATAATGTTCAAAACAGTCAGTGCGGGCAAAAATAAAACCGGAAATTAATTTACATATTCATGTACACTGAGTGAAGCATGCATTGGTGGATCAAAGAGGATCTACCTGAGCAGTTTCTTTACTTGTTTCAAGATCGACAACTCTAAATCTACCACTCATTTAAGAAATTATGCACAACACTGAATACAACCGCATGTACAAAGTCATGTACAGGCACGTAGCATCGGGGGCCTCCCCCCACACTTTTTCCCCCATCATTACCTTTGAAAATGTCCATTGAAAGGTTGGTTGGCCCCCCACTTCTTACAACAGTATAGTAATATCAAGGAAATGTAGATTTGTATTGGACAAAAAAATTGAAGTGAAAGGACGTTGGCCTTGAAAAAAGTTGGCCACTACCCCCCCCCACCCACCCACCCACCCACACACACACACCTTCACGAAATAGGATTTTCGAGTTTGGGCAATTTTCCTTTTTTTTGCTTGTCAACTTTTACAGGTAAGTAAAAAAAAAATTCTCTGGTTGCCCCCCCCCCGCAACTTTCGAAAATGATGCTACGTGCCTGATGTACACATGTATACATGTAGCTTCCAGCATTTGTGAAAACTCGGGTAAATATATGTATGTTTTTATATATTCCTGTTTTGTACAATACTTTTAGTTATTGTACACTAGTTTTAAATGTACAATTCAGAATTTGTATTTCGTTTGTATGCTCTTATATGCATATACCCTCTGTGAGGCCTTGAGACATAAAGAATTCAAAGTTTCAAAGCAAGAGCATTCTAAAATATTAGTTGCAATCGTTTACGTATTAGGTATTATGTATACGAGGGCCGTTCAAAAATTACGCGGACTGTGCTATTATTTACTCTTACAGACGTCAAATAGTTATAAAATTTCATAGAAATATGTATCTTAAAGATTCCAATAAATTTTGGGCAAAATTTCTGTATTTTAACAAAATTCTACTAAAATTATCGGTATGTTGATATCGTTGATGGAGAGGTACGGCGCACGACAAAAAAAAAAAAAAAAACTGAAGCAAAAGCATGCGGATTCAAAAATTTAACTCATTGATTTTCTAAAATTCGCGATATTTTTCAACAATTTTCTCAAATGTACCTTTAAATTGTTCTATTATTATGTATTTAGAATTTGGACGTAATGTTTGAAGTACTAACAGAAATATAGTGATTTTTCTCTGATGCGATTCCCGTGAAAACGACTGTGAAAATGACGTTTCCTGAATTGACGGCGCACCAAACTTTTGTTAAAATATGTGTAATGCTCGAGATATCAGCAGCATAGATCCAAAATATGCATAATAAAACATGTAGTAAACTAGGCTACTCGTGATATTTGCCCACAAATAGCAAATTGAAATTTTAGACAGTTAGACCTCTGTAAAAAGGCTATACGGGAGGACGGGAAGAAGATTATAGACGAAAAGTTAACTTTATCCGGACTGTAAAGAGCGTGATTGAGAGTCACCAATATCACACTATATCTCATAAGTAGTTTTTGGTTAAAAAAAAAAAAGAATATTCTTTACTTGTTTTATAGATTTTAAGCTTGACAAGAAATGGTGTTTTGATGTTGAGTAGCTAAGGTAACTCAAACTATACAGGTACTCAAGGGAAAATGTTGAGAAAATGAAAGCTTATAATTACATATTTTTTATAATGCTTGTGACGTCGAAGATTTTGCTGCGCCGTGACTTAATGGTATGTCCTGAAAAATCACTCAAAATCAATACCAATTTACAAAATTTTTATATGAAATTTTGAAGACCATATAAGTAAAGATTCTTTTATATTATTTGTGAAATTTTGCCCGATTATGTCGTCAAATATTTCTTCTGTGCAACAAGTCCGCGTAATTTTTGAACGGCCCTCGTACATGTATTATTTGCAAATTTTAGATCTACTGACATTGGACTGTTAATTAATAATCAAAATGAATTCAGTGAACCAATAGAATGATAATGAATTGACTATACACTGTAATGAAAAAAGGGAAAAGAGACATGCAGACATCTACAACGAACTTTTCAACAGAATTTTGTTTAAAAAATAAAATGGATGTCAGCCATGCCCCCGCCCCGGAATACTATATTGACCCGTAATCAGTCCAATATCTAACTGTTCAGAACCATATCCGAGTCAGGAGACGGGATCATATATAGCTTCAAGCGAATTTGTTTTCATATATATTCAATATATACACAAATTAAAATAATGCTATAAACTATATGCAAATAATAATTTAACATACCGCAGAAAGGACACCAATAAATTCCAAATGACAATCAAAACTTGCATTTTCAATCAACCGGTAATTATAATTTTATAAGAAAAATAATAAATGTAGCAGAAAAAAAATTGAAACAGAACGACAAGTTGTTTGTAGGACGAGGTTTATAAATAATATGAAGAGGACGTGTGCTGAAAACGGAAAATAGGCTGTTATACACGGAAATAAATACAATATTGTATCTGATCTACTTAATATATGTCAAGAGGTTAATCATAATATCATACATAACTTCAGATGTTCATCTGCACCCGAGGACGCTTCTGAATTTTTTTTACGCCAAGGTACCCTTTTTTTTCCAAATCTAATTAAGTCATGCAATCATGCTCTTGATTACAGATAAATTAGGATATTAACGAAGATTATGACGGCTTCTGAAAAATGCAAAAAAAAAAAAAATAAAATAATAAAATTAAACTCCATTTTGTTTAGTACTAAAGAACTAAAGGACAACATTTTGTTTTGTACTAAAGGACAATTTGTTTCAGTGATTAAGTTAATTTTCAAATGCAACTGAAATGGCGAACCTACCTGATAGACAGACACTTGAAGATTAGGTAATTTTACATTAACAGTTATGCATGCGCAACGAGCACAGTTTTTTTTTATCCACCAGCTGTTCTACCCACAAAACTAATCTATCCTTCGACCACTTTATCCAATGGAAGCTCGGTATGTTTTTATGGCATGAGACAATCAATGAAATGTGTGTAAATTACCCTTCTCTTGACAAGAGTTTATTCAAGTGTTTCCTGCTAGAGGGAAAATCTAGTTAGATATCTCTCTTTCTCTCTCTCTCTCTCTCGCTCTCTCTCTCTCTCTCTCTCTCTCGGTATAACATGCATAATGTACCTAACTATAATGTACATCCACAGAGCCCGGTAACATACTGTTTTTGATTTTACGTAATCACTATATATATATACAAAAAAGGACTTTTTGTATACATACAGTGATTACGTAAAATCAAATACAGTATGTTACAGGCCCCTGTGCGTACATCCATCACTCGATGGGTATTATTGATGATATCAGGCTCGAAACATAGGGGGGGGGGGTGAGACACTGACCCCAACTTCTTTTCCACAAATTACATATTACTATCGAAAATGTACGTTGAAAGCCTGGTTTCCCACTTTTTGTTGCAGTAAAGTCAAGTAAGGGTAATGCAATAATGCATGAAATGGTATTGAAAGAAGTTCGCCTAACACCATCCCCCCATTTTTTATGAAATATAATTTTTCTTTTGACATATTTCCCCCTTTTTTTTTTTTTTTTTTTTGCTTGTCAGCTTTTTAAGGTGATTTGATTTTTTTCTCGATCTAGCTGCCCCTTCAACTTTCAATAACGCCGATGGATATCGCACATTTCCTTGAATAATTGTGAGCAGCTGAAAAAGCATGGATATTTAGTGTGATGCAATGATAAACGCTTACTTAAGTGGATCTGAAGGCTAAAAATTAAAACTGTACATTCAAAAAGCGGTCATAGATTTTATCCTACAACTACCCCCTGCATTGACCTAATAAAGGTAACCTAATAAACCAAAGCTTTATCCGGTCACTGCCCCAATAAAGCCTCGTGCCTATATTCAGACGTTCTAAAAGCATTGTAACGTCACGTATACTGCAATGTTTACGCCATGGCGTCATAGTTTCAACTGCAGAGACGTGCTTAAATCTGTCGAAAATAGCTAGTTTTGGACGTTCAAATGGTAAAAAATATGCTGCACGATAAAAAAATACATGATAACTGTCTTGAAATATAAGCGATATTTGGGCTCGGGTCGAAAACGTAAGAGGGCTCTGCAAGCCTCGCCCTCTATCACGTTTTCTTACCCTCACCCAAATATCGCTTATATTTCAAGACAGTAACCATGTATTTTATATTTCTACACCATATACATGTACATGTACATATGCATACACATCGTTTCTAGACAAGGGAAACGCTTATTAAAAAAAATTATTTTCTACTAAGGCGAGGTTTTTGGGGTACTCCAATTTTTTTTTATCTACTATTCATTAAAAATTATTAAACCTTTCATAAATCGTGAAACTATATTTATCAGATCGTTAACTATAGTTAACGGTTTGTAAACTATAGTTTACAAATCGTGAAACTGTATTTATCAGATAATCTATGTTTTGCAATCGCAAATGATAGTTTTCGGTGTTAAGTATAGTTTACGGTTGTGAAACATAGATTATCGCGTTAACTATAGTTTACAGATGTAAAATATAGATTAACGTTGTTAACTATAGTTTACAGTCCGTAAACTATAGTTTACAACCGATAAACCTAGTTTATCGATTGTGAAACTATGATTTACTCATTTTTGTGAATTTGGCGTGCCATAACTATGATTAACAACTCTTAACTATAGTTTACGATTGTAAACTATAGTTTACAAACGTGAATCTATGTTTATCAACAAAATCCAGACAGATAAACTTAAATCAGCATTCGTAAACTATAGTGAACGACCGTTAAATATAGTTTTACAGATGAAAACTATGCTTAACGAATCGTTAACTATACTTAATGAATCGTTAACTATAGTTTACGGTTTGTAAACTATAGTTTACAGTCGATAAACCTAGTTCATCAATTGTGAAACTAGGTTTAACTCATTTTTGTGAATTTGGCGTGCCATATGTATAATAATTTTTGTGATTCACAGTTTGGTGAAATATGACGTAAAAGTAATTGTTTAATATACGTCATTTAATTATCTGTCAACAAAAACTTCGCCAAACGTTATTATTTTGCCCTGCAAAAGAGTAGTACCGCAGTTACCGTGAAGGGGCTAATATGCCAGCAGAGCAATTGCTATTCATAACGCAATGTTCACTGAATAACATTGTTCCTTAAATGATTGCTTCTGTCTTGTGTGATAGTCTGTATCATATTCCTAGAAATATTCACACATGGTTACTGTCTGCACCGTTCTTAATAAAATGATTAAAATCATGTTAAATTTTTATCGACTCTTGTCATATAATGTACTTTTATTATATCAGAGCATTTTGCAATTAAATCTAGGGTTGTGATAGAAAAAAAGCGACATAGCATATCTTTCAACAAGAGATACAACTTGAAAAAACCTAAGTGTTAGACACTGTAAGCTACGTGTACATGAATATCCTGAATATATTACTACTGTGTATTGTATATACGAGGGGCGTTCAATAAATAATGTCATTAGCTCGATGACATACAACACAGTAGTCATATGACATAAAGCTTGACTTTCTCTAATTATTGATTCTTTAATGAATTGATATCAGTTTGTGTGACCACTTTTCTTCGTAATTATTTCATCGTGGGAAGCTGGAAAACAAGGGCTATTCGAGACACTGCATTAAAAATGAATGGTCAAAAATCAGTAAACTAGAGTAAAATTAAACGCTTCATTAAAGCAGCTGTAAAACTTGTTAATATCCCAAAAATATATTAACTGAAATATGCGAAATTTACAGCAACAAATGCCTGTTTTATAGACAGGTGAACAAGTAGATTTCAATAAACAAATATTATATAATGGGCATCAAAAATGGGTACCGTCCTTGGCAACAATGACTTAAAACTACCAATGTAAATTTGCGAAATTTCAACAAATAATCACTGATTATGTTTTATTGACTTTAAGACACATAGCAAAATTCATAAAAATCATTTTGGAGATATGCCATACTGTTTTAAAGAAACATTTTATAGTAAAATGGTTTAATACTCAAAGGTCACCCTATATTTTGAAAAATGAATGAAAACGACTGCGTGTAGGAATATCCAAACAGTTATTTTAAAAAAATCAAAAATAGTTCTTATCCACGTTTGTATGACATTGTAACAGATAATGAAACTTGAATCCATTTTGCTTTAAGCCCACAAAACAAACTTACAATAAGATTCACTTGACAAAACCACAAAGGCCTAAGAAGAGCAAAGAATTGCATGAGAATAAAACTGTTTTATATGCTATTTTCTTAAATATTAGCGGTCTTGTTGCTCAAATTCATATTCTGAGAGGAAGTTCAATTATGGGGGACTCTAGAAAACAATTTTTTCGCAAAAAAATTGAAAGGTTTATGAGAGAAAGGAAGCAGAATGAGGAATTCACTACATTAAGGTAGGATTCTTCTCTGGTTTTTGACTAGATGAAACATTCAAAGTATATTCGCTTACATGCCGTATATATTGAGGTGTAAGGGATTTGAAAGACCATATTTTTCTTTCCTCATCACAATTGTACAACTTTAAATAGAAATGGTAAACTGCGTTTGAAAACTAGCAGGGACTATATTTTTGGCGGAATGGTGGCGTATGAAAATATCTTCTTTTCTGCCTCTCAAAATTATAACAGAACAATGAATTTAGTTATAAATTTTTACACAATCGAAGACTTGGAGAAATTTTCAAATGTAAGTTAAATTAATGATGAGGGACTAAACTTTCAAAATATATAAAATGAATATAATTTTTCAAACAAACTAGAACTTTGTTAGCTTTTAAACGCTTCCTATCAAAGTGCAGATTTGAGCCAAAAATCCATAAAAAAGTATTTTTTCTCTCTTAGTAAAAGATCAAAACTTTTTGTTTTTGTATCATTTTGTACATTTATAAGACTACTTTATTATATGTGAAAATAAGAAAAAGTTAAATATAGGAAACATATGAAAATAACTAATATATCCTAAAAAATTAAGAAAAACAGAGAAAATTCGGATTAGCCCCTATCCAGTTTAGTAAAATTATTTATGTAAATTTGGTAATATTATGCTATAGACCCGATATAGTAATATGTTTTTATGCAAAAAGAACAATCTTTAAACTTCTGAAATAGAAGTAGGTATCACGTGATTAGCAACAGTATTTTTTTTTTATTCTTAACTCTTTACAACTTACTGAACTGTTATGCAACATACATTTAATGTTCACGTCATAGAAATAGAAATTTACCATTTCCCCGCAAGCAGCTTTTAGCGTGGTACACGTTTCTATAAAGTTTAGAGTAAATAATACTATGACATCATATATGAATATAAAAATAACCTTTCTTATTTTATGAGATTTTTGCAAGTATGAAATAGAAGGAAATTGGGATTTAATTAAAGATTAAATGAACTTTTAAAAGTGCGTGAAAATGCGTGATTGCGAGGAAACGGTTTATGCGTGATTTTGCGTTAGAAATAGGAAATGGTATATGCGTTAAAATGCGTGACTGCGGAGAAGGGTGTTAATGTCAAGGAAAAAGATGATGACCTTCACCTGAACTTGCCTCTAATATAAAACGGTCAAATTTTATCTCACTGATATTATCACTTCCTGATATTGTCTTCTTGATTCTGTGGAAATTTCATTAATTTTTAGTTATTAGAAATATGAGAAGAATCCTACCTTAATATTAAATTAAGTGTCTTCATGACGGCGTCCAAACCCACAGGCCATGAAGAGTAAAGTAGTTTTGAGGATAAACAGGAAGTTAATGTTTTGTCACACCAACAAAATTTGACAGATATTTCAATCTTTGACTTGTTTCATTTCCTAAACTTAGATAAACATCTATCAGAAAGAAAAAAAAACAAGTACAGCAAATCATAGGATCTGCCGTATTCCAGTATACGAAGGGTCATACTCAAAAATGTGTTCGAAAAACAATTAGAAATTGAATGAAAATGTTACAGATATGCATTTTAATTGAAAGAGAATATTTTAGTTAAATCATTAAGACAAAGTCATAGAAAAACGTTTTTTGTTTCTTTCCGAGACCCAATGACATTATTCATTGAACGCCCCTCGTACCTCGTATTTATTCATTTATGTGCATGTGCGCGCTAGGCAGGTTATCCTGCAGTTAATTGCCAAATTGCTTAATGTATCGCTACAAGAGACCGAAAGGCCTTAACAGGTACCTGAATTTAATACAACACTGTAATTCAAAGAACTGTAGTAAGTTTTCTTTCTCAATATCCAGGAGCAGAGAAGATTTTCAGAGAAATTATACATTTCCATAATGTAATACAGTTTAATTGTACCCTGACCCTAACAACGGAGCACCTGACCCCCAAGACATGGAATTTACAGTTTTTGAAGACACACTTTTGTCTATCATAACTATGCACAAGGAACGACAGTTTGAATCTTGATTACAAGAAGCATAAAACAGGTTTTAAAAAATCATGCATTTTAATGTAAAATCAAACAGCCCCCCCCCCCCCCCCCCCCAGAAAGCTGAACCCCTGACCCTGGGATCACAACTTTTATAATTTTGGAAAAATCGAAGTATTCTTCTTCATCATAACCATACATGTACATCTAATTTATTTGTTTTATAAATGTAATTATTTGAACGTAAATAAGGTTTAGCGTCACACTATCTCATATTTTTACTTGTTATCTCATCTAAAGCTTTAATTTTGATGGCAATGAAGTGATCTATGGATTAATTAATTTAAATTAAATTATAAAATGACTTATCAGACCCCTCCCCCTCCTCCTTTTCCTTTGTTTGTTTGTTGTTGTTGTTTATTAAATTTTTGTATCCTCTTCACAAATTAAAATGCACGTATAAAAGAAAATCAACATTGAATAATTACATTTAAAGGTAAGATTCAAGAACAATCTCTTAATGATTACTTATGAGAAGTATAATAAGTGAGGAGTGCTCAGCTATTTTGTTTCTAGTCCTTAAATATAAGTAATATTCCTTAATTGCAAACATGTTTTTTTTCTTAACTTGACATGTTTTTCAGAAATTATTTTTATTATTTTTTTCATTTACATTAATTATATTTATAATTTTGCCATTAATAAAGACACTTGGGCTATATTTCTATTATATAGATAATTTGGCCAGAATTCTAAAGTTTTTGCAAGTTTGAACTGATGCAGTAAGGATTTATTTCGATAAATTCTTCCCAAACAAGATTTTAGAAAAGACTCTGAAAGAAAATGAAACGGACATGAGAAGAGGACAGTTCCGATTCAGGACTACGACTAGAGATTCCATTCCCTCCACAAGGTACTTATTGGTTTTCTTCTTTAGATGAGGAATGTTATATTTGTAAAAATATTTTATGGCCTTAAAGACGATATAAATGTTTGTTAAAAGGCGTTTTACTTAAAATTACTTGAACATATTTTCTATGCTATGAATTACAACTAATAGCATTTTAGTACAATTCTCTGTCATCCTTGGACTTTCTGTAAGGCGTGGCAATCTCGACGCTATATGATTAGCGTTTTTCAAATGGCGACAAAGATTCTCATTGGTTCAGAAATTAATAACATCAGCAACTTTAAATTGTTGTTGACTACGATGAGACGACTTAAATTAAGCCCAACCTCTTTGCCGTACGAAAAGTTATTATTGGTTCATTCATTGCTACACTCGTTGACACTAGCCCGATCTAATTTTAATAGTTGCCAACAAAAATCTCCCTTGCCAGGTCATTGGAAGAGGGATTAAATAAAATTTATTTTTTATTTTTTTTAATATTTCTTACAAAATTGGTTGAAATTTGTTTCGCAATTCAAGAGAAAACTGAGAGTCCAAATGTTAACGGACAAGAACGTCGTTAAACGCACGACGATGGACAAAAACAACTAAAATAGCCCTGATTACTTATATGACTCAGGTAATCTAAAAATCTTATCCTTGAAATAAAGCAGAATACGACCTTCAGCCAACTAGTAGCAGACAAAAAAAATATTATCAAAATATTAATTTATAATTTATTCATATTTACACAAAAACTGCTCAAACGCAAGGTCAAATGCATCGTTTTTAGCTCACCTGAACCGGAAGCTTTTCAGATGGAAGGGGTCTGGGGTTCGTGTATTTGCAATTGATAAATATATTATTGCGCACGTGACTATCATGCAGAAAACTGACTTCAAGAAACTAATAACAAATTAGTTAACATTTCTACCTTCAATATAGAAAAATGAGAAGACATTACAAAGTCATTATTAACTATAATCCACAAAATAGACCGATGATCAAGAATAAGAATAGAGAAATTCTGAATGTGCAGTTAAAGTCACTCCGCCCTGATGTATGTTATCAGCAAACTGGACTTAAATTATGCTTTATTTCTTGACGATTCAACCAAGACCAGTTTTTACTAACCAATTATATCATAATTAATTATAATTATAGTTCCAGATAGGACCATATAGTTTACTATCGTTCACTAACACGGTCGAAGGCAGGAAAATGCAATATGCAATAACGAAGAAAAGACAATTCGATTACGATGGAACGATATCACGGTGAATCCATCGAAGTATAGACCCACAACTCGATATATCGATGATTCGATAGTGAACTACCTTCCCTGTCCGGATCCCAATCTCTCATCTTTTGTTCCAACTTGTGTATGTTTAGAATCCTGATAGGGGGCTATGAAGAGATTGCTTATTAAACTTTCCAAGCTTAAATAACCTGTCCATGCAATTCATATCGATTGTCAAATTATTTTATAAGTATTGTTATTTTTCTGAACTACATGTAATTTCTTATTTGTACAAAAATACGAATGTGTAATTTTCTCGAACAAGTAGCTAATACGTCAGAACGAATGTAATTATAAAATCTCCGAACGAATGTTTCATTTTTACGAACAATCGTTTTTTTTTTTTTTTTTTTTTACAAAAATCTGCTTTGTCTCAACAAATTTATACAGTCATGTAATTTTTCTGAATATATTTCTAATTTTTCCGAACAAATATCAAGTCCGATCGAATTCTTATTTTGTCAGAACAAATACTTATTTCATCTGAACAAAGCTTATTTGACCAAACAAAGATTCTACTGATAAGTAAATTAGATGTGTTTGTTAAACACTGAAGCCCCGTATTGCAACTTATGGCGAGGGTTGAAGTTTCTCAACTGAATGGGAAACTCCAAAAATCAACGTCCAAATTGTTGATATCCAAAGATCTTGTGATAAAGAAAATATAACCATAAAATGTGAAAGCCCTATTGCTAACAGTTAAAAGGTTATGGTCAAAGTTGTGTCAAAATCCGATTCAAAAGGTCAAAAATATGTATACCCACTGAAAGGTCTTGTTACAATGAATACACATGTTAAGTATGAAAGTTCTAGCAACAATTAACCATTCGAAAGTTATGGTCAAGGCTAATGTTTGTTAATTTTTTGTAAATGTGGGTCAAACTTCAAGGTAAAGGTCAAGAGTCCAAATTTTGTGGTACCAAAAGAAAGATCTTTTCACAAGAAATACAGCTGTAAAAAATTAAAGCTATTGCCCAATGAGCAATGTTTAAGTTTCTGCTGACAATAAAAAAAGAACGGACAGACAGGGCAAAAACTATACACCCCTAAATCTTTCAAACATCTGAATGATAATATCTGACCCTTTAGCTGCACCATACGTTATATCCCGTAAATCAAACGTAAACATGGCAGAGCAATTGAGATAAGATATCTCTTGTATTACTGCGAGTTTTATTGTATTTTATAACGAAAGAAAATAGTATGCAAAATTTTGTAAGTTTTGCTCTGAATTTTTGCGAATAACTAACCCATAATCTCTACCTCAGTCTTAAGAATAATAACAGTGTGTCTGTCTGTATACCTTTCTTGTTGACTATTTTCGTATGCAAAGTACGTACATGTACGTTTAGTAAATCACTCACTGTGAAACAACGTGTATAACGAAGTCTGGGATCTGAAAAAAAGTTTCATAAATGCCAGACATTAGTCGTAAGAATCTATAAAGTCAAACTCTATAAAATAGATACACATAAAATAACTACTAGAAACTAGATCTTAACTTTATACATTTAATTAACTTACCCCCCAAGAATGTTCCTTTCCCCCTGTAGTCGTTTATATCTTCAAGTTTGAGTACGCTGAGCAAGTAGTGTTATCAATTGCCAAATTGTTAAATGAGTTACAAAAAAAAAAATCTTAAAAATATTCTTAGACTTTTGTGCAGCTTGAAGCAGAGTATACGACCTCCGTGCAACTGGAGCAAAGTCGACAAATTAAAAAAATATCTTATTACGATTACACAAAAGTCAAAGCTACACACAGATAACTTTCTAGGTCACTTGAATTTTTTATAAATTGAAAAAAAATCAGGTCTGTGCATGGCAACAATCATCAACAGTTAATGTCTTCGACAAAATGCTTTTTTTTTTTTTTTTTTTTTTTTACAGTTTTATGGTCAACATTAATATATATTGTTTTGCTCTGGCAAACCCGATATAATTGTCAGATGAAAAAGTAAAATAGGATGTGCACAATAGTATTGTGTAATGAAAAATCTTTTAAGCATCATTAAATTTTATTCAGTGGTATAGGAGGAGTTGTAGATAAGAGATCAATATGATAGAAAAAAAGGTTGTGCTCATGTTTTGCTCTGGGAAATCCAGGATATATGTGTTCGATCAAAAAGTAAAATGGGAGATGCACAATGTCACTTTGTATCAACGATTCTGTGAAAGTATCATTAAATTTCATTCAGTGGTAAAAAAGGAGTTGAGGATAAGAGATGGGTACCCAAAAGCGTAACAGACGGACGTATAGACGGACGTTCAATAAACAGACTGACGTACATACGGACGGACATCCCGATCACTATATACCCTCCTGTTTATCAAACGAGGGTAAAATGAATCAATGAATATTTGAACGTAGACGGAACTTTTACTACCAGCGCCAGATCCTTTCTTATAATATATTACTGTTGCACCAACCAACCATTAAACGAGACGGAACAAATATTACGTGGCATCTGCAACTTATCTAAGACAAAAGGATTAAGTTCCATTAGTACACTGTGTATGTTTATCAAATGATATATGTAGTACTTGCGAAATAAAAAAAATATTGTTTAACAATTATTAGGATCGCTCTTAACCATCTACAGCTGCACCTATCCGTGCATGTACGTGATCAAACTTATCAAGGGATATTGTCATTTTTTTTTAATTTTAAATTTAAAAGCGTGAGAGGTACATGTATATATTAGAATTTAATTCATGCCACCAGTATACCTGCTTGCTTTTCAAGTAGGGTTAAAATGAATCAATGAATATTTAAACATAGACGGAACTTTTACTACCAGCGCCGGATTTTTTCTTATAATATAGATAAGATAAGATAAGATAATTTTATTTCCAATTTTGGGCCCAGAAGACATAAAGGTTTCTTACAATTACAAGATAGAAAGTTCTAAAAGAAAGGTTATAGTAAACATATACAAACATAAACACACATACACACACATGTATATATCTGATATAATATTACAAGTAACTGGACATGTAGATGCAGCAGTTGGGATTATCAAATTGTTAATTAACATGCAATCAAAATCAATATTATCAATATACATATATCCCAGTTTACAAATAAATATGTGTCTATAACATTATTTATGAAAACTCATGGCATTATGCCTTATTTTGAAGGCTTTGACAAGATATTCACTTAGCTTTGTAATAATTAGATTATCTTCATTAGACATTAACCAGAGAAATTTGTCTCCTTTTGATAATAATATGAAATTTTTGTTTAGTAATGAGATATCACGAAAAAATTTATCTCTCTCCTCAGTATATAATGGGCATTCAGTAAGAAAATGATATTCATCTTCTATATTGTTTTGGTTACACATTAAACATATTCTTTTGTTTCTATCTAAGGGGATTCTTTGACCAGCATTATTTTTTACAGATTCATATCTGCCTTTTTCAATTCTTAGGTCATGAGCACTTATTCTAAATCTACAAATGGATTTTCTTATTTCATGAGATTTAATGTACATATATTTTTCCATTATAAAATTTTCTTTAAACATAAAATAAGTAGTAAGTTTTCCAGATTCCAGTCCCTCTTCACGTTTCATTTTCCAATATTGTAGGAAGTGTTTTTTCAAATGTTTCTTAACTTGTTTTTTTTTAAAATGTGTTTTTGTATGTTTTACATTCTGGTAATGAGAGATTAATTTTCTTACTATAATAAATTACATTTTTGTACCAGCAGTTAATATTGCCTTGATTAAGGTTAATATTTTCTGTATATGCTTTATGTAACAGGGAAGATTCTGGACTTGATTGCAACCTATGCCAGTATAATAATATATTACTGTTGCACCACCAACCATTAAACGTGACGGAACAAATATTACGTGTCATCGGCAACATATTTCAGACATCCCGATATCTCGACAAAAGGAATAAGTTCAATTAGTACACTGTGTATGGTTATCAAATGATATATATAGTACTTGCGAAAATAAGAAAAAGTATTTAACAATTATTAGGATCGCTCCTAACCATCTACAGCTGCACCTATCCGTGATCAAACAAATTTAAAAGCGTGAGAGGTACATGTATATATTAAAATTTAATACATGCCATGTAACTCTACATTTCTTCCACTATATTTTATAGAAAGATCAAAAGAAGCATTTGGACTTGAAGAAATTTGTTTTACTTTTACCTTTAGAGAATATGTATCATACCTTTTATCCAGCAGCTCATTGAATATCATTCAGTGGTAAAAAAGGAGTTGCAAATAACAGATGGGTACCCAAAAGCGTAACAGACGAACGAACAGAAGGATGTACATACATGTACGGACATCCCGATCACTATACCAGTGTCATTTTGTAAATTTTGAAATTACCCAAAATTTACAACATGACACCAGTATACCTGCTTGCTTTTCAAGCAGGGTCAAAATGAATCATTATAAATATTTAAACATAGGCGGAACTTTTACTATCAGCGCCGGATCTTTTCTTATAATATATTACTGTTGCACCCCAACCATTAAACGAGACAGAACAAATATTATGTGACATCGGCAACATATTTCAGACATCCCGATATCTCGACAAAAGGAATAAGTTCAATTAGTCCACTGTGTATTGTTCTCAAATGATATAGACTAAGTACTTATTCGTCTATGTAATTCATCAAACTTATCAAGGGATATTGTAATTTTTTTTTAATTTAAAATTTAAAAGCGTACGTGAGAGGTATATATTGAAAATTAATACATGCCATGCAGTTCTCTACATTTCTTCTATTTTACAGAAATATCAAAAGAAACATTCGTGATCGGGTGGCCAGGGTTCGATTCTTGTTCGCGGTGCTGCGTCAAACCTAAGACGTAAACATATTAGGTAGTGACTGTTCCTTTGCCAAGTGCTTAGCACTAGAAGTGAAAGTCACGGGTCTTTCGGATATGACCTTAAAAACGTAGGTCCCGTATCACGGTAGACGTTGGCACGATAAAGAACTCTAACTAGTACTGCTAAATGGCCCTGAGTGCCGAGTATAGATCTTAATTGCGTGGACCCTGAGGTCCACGCAGTAAATATATAAGCGAGGTTAAACCGGATGCCATGGGTAAACGACAAGCTACGCATGCGCGAGAATGCTAGAGAGTTCACCCCTTCGGCAACTTGACCGTAGAATAATTCGCCCTATTCGAATCAGAATACTGTAAACGTATTACATTTGGCTGTGTATTCTTTTTAGCGTTTTTGGCGGAAAGACACTTCCGTTAATTCAAGGACAACGCTAAATGTTTTGTACTTATATACGTAAATAAGAACGATAAGAAAAAATAAATTAAATCTAAGCTAACTTGTTCAAAACTAAATTTCCGCCAAATGTCGTACACGCTAAATATTAGGGCTGGGTATTGGCCCGAGATTTCGTATTGCGATATATTGCGATATTTTTAACCGTATTGCGATATGTATTGCAATATTTTCAATGTAATAAAAATAGCATTTTCTTACGATATTTACTTAAATTTATGTACAGAATGTACATAACTATGATAAGTAACCAAAACGGAAAAAAAAATTGTGGATTTCATTTAAGTTATACTCTGAAATGTTCCCACAAAACAACATCTGACTTACGGTGTGGCTTAATAACAAACTTTTATTAGTCCATTTTTATATTTATATACATGTATAATGACAAAATTCCTTAATCTAAGCATATTGCCAATATATCGATATTACAAAATCGTATTACGATATTTTTTGTCATTGTATTGCAATATATTGAAATATCGATATTATTGCCCAGCCCTACTAAATATAATACATTTACAGTATGCCATTCAATGGCAAATCGCGCTTTTAAATCCGCATATCGTATTTATATACTCATTAGTGGATCCTAATTTCTCTCTTATACATATACTTTTAATTAAAAAGTAGGAAGAACTTGCAGTTTATAGATACATGTAACTTAACAAAATGAATAAAAATGTCATTCAACGATTAGTTCTAGCTTTTAAAAGATAGAACAAGAATTCACCGGCATTAGTTTTGTGCATCAATGCTCGCAAAATAAATTGATATTTCAGCAATCCAAAAATCCAAATACTGTTTGATAGAGGTCTGTAGCAACGGTTTTTAATGTGGGGGGGGGGGGGGGGACAAATAAATCTGCGTACTACAGAGCTGTGCTACACGTGTACCATCAGATCTGTTTTTTCCATGATAGATTTCTTCCGTATAATTCCAGAACAGGTGTCAAGTCCCAGCCATTATCAATATGGATTACATATATCAAAATACCCGATTTTTTAAACTGACAAAACTAAAGGCTTAATCGGAGATAAGATTTAACAATTTTGCTTTGAGACTTCAATCAGTCATATTAAGTTGGCAGATCATTCGACCCATTGAAGAAAATGTGAACAAACCCACATGAATATTCACTACACCTAGAAATTTTCTTAAATTGAATTTCGGTTAGAAACACATGCATATGGTCCACGTATTGCAGTCCTTTTTTAAAGGACGACAACTTGTTGAAGCTCTTCACCGGTATGTGGTGACGTCTCTGTATGAGTGAAAATTCTCGAATGGGACGTTAAACGATATTTAATCAATTAAAAGAAACATTTGGACTTTGAAACATTTTTCAACTTTTACACTTAGACGTGTTAGTGAATTATTATGCATTACGCTTCATTACTTTTTAAATCGGAAACAAACATTTCTCTTTCCAATAACAATGGAAAAATCAAAATGAAATTAAAATCCAAAATTAAGAAAACGATAAAGAGAAGATAATGTATCTTTGTACTATCTGCTGTTTTGTCATGGCTCAATGAAATCGGCTCAAAACTGTAAGAAGAGTAGAAAATTTTAAAGTCAGAGTAACCATATATCCAAATGTTTAACGAAAGCACAGTGTAGTTGCATGTTTATCAAAATTTACTGAAATCGGACAAAAACTGTGGGAGGGGGAATGCTTTCAAAGACCTTTACAGATACATTTTATATAGGTGAAAAATGTAAGTCTCTAAATGTTCTCTACTCAGGAACGAGGTTAAGCTTAATAAAATTTGGATGAAATTTATAAGAGAAATACCTCTTCTAAGAATACATAAATTATCTTCCATACTCCAAGATGCTTTCTTTGATAATCGTGGGAAATGCAAATGAGACACTACCTTACAGCCTCCAGAAAAATACCAATCTTTTTATGACTCGCTTATAAGTCGGACATAGAGTTTTAGACCAATATTTAACTCCCAAAATACCGACTTATAGGCGAGTATATACGGTAACATTGGGGGGATCCCTAGACAAAAATGATTATAACTGACAAACAGGCAGAAAACGCATACTTTTCTATTTTATTTTGCAAAAGCTAGAACCAATAACGAGTTCTAAGCTTAAAACTACATTCCAATCATTCGTAAAATTATTTATTTTTAAAAAAGGGCACTTGAGAATTACAATTAACAACATACATGTAAATGGAGAAAATTTCAATTTTAATATCAAACAAGACAGCGCCTACATTAAAAGATTGTACATGTATAAACGTCCCCCGAAAAGACCAACACCCCAGGCTCTGCCCTGACTGGTCTTTCAAGTGTCACATCCGGTCATGGCACTAATTGTAACGAGAGAGGAGAAAAATGAAGCGAACTAGACCCTGCTTATGATCCCGGTCTCGACCGTTGCATTTTTACATCTTGTGTTACAATTTTATCAAGTAGGAATGTGTACCTTGTGAGAATGCCTGCTTATTAGCTTGTCTAATATTATGGCCTTGTTCTTCAGAAAGTTTGAAAATACATATTTGTCCTTAACGAGACCCGATCTACTTGATCTGCGCATACGTTTTAACGCAGCGTCAACTTAGGCACGTCACAATACCCTGGACTGCCGTCACAATTGAATACAATAACGTCACAATAAAAATGACGTCAAATTGCGCTAAAATGTTTCGCTGATTTTGACTGTGCTTTTTGAAAGCTGGCTAATTCTTGCATTTTTATTACTTACATGTTTTTAGAAAATATTTTTTTAAATTAATAAACAACTTTGAAACATAATTCATTTTGTGGTAACAATTTCTTGGTACAGATTCATTAATTTTATCTTGTTCTATTTCAATTTGCAACCAAAAGTAAACGATTTTAGTCTTTCTCCTCCAACACTTTGAAGTGTTTATACTCATCATTTTTTATTGAGCATAAAGAGAAAATTATGTCATAATGTAAGAATGATATAATTAAAAAAAACTAATACGTATTACAATCGTTCCTTGATGCCATGTAAACCTATTGCAACTTATTAAATATCTAGTTGCATAAAATAAGCCCTATTTTTGTGTTTTGATATGCCCCCTTTTCACTGCAATAAAGGCTACCTCCGATTTTCTTTTCATTTTTTAAAAGAGAGATGCAAATTGCATGATATATATAAAAATCAAAACATTTCATCATTTATTTTTTTTTCAATTTGTCATTTCCTTTGTTTATTGTGAAGTTTATGTATATAATTGTGTATAAAAACATGAAAAATGGTCCATATCCGGAAAGTGTCCCCATTTGACTACAATAAAGGCAAGGTAACAGAATTTCATTCTAATTTTTCATAGCATAATACATACAAATTTATTTCCAAGAATCAATTTTTTTATCATTCCGTTTTCGTAATTCCAACTAGATTGGGCCTCATTAAGTGAAAGTTGCATCCCCAATTGTGGGTACGTCCTAGGGAGGAGAAATTATGTCTAATGTCTTGTAAAATGTCTTGTAAAAGTTCTATCCCTTGTTAAATAATTCCTTAGAAGACACTACATGTTCACCCTTTCTCAAAACATACGCTAAGATAGCGATATGACCGTTTATTTACATGTTACCAGTTTAAAATCCCCTTTACTCAAAGATGTTTAATTTGCTGTTGATTCACAGATCAACTAACGGACAGATGGTCATCGGGCATTTGTTGTTCAGAAAAATCTATTAAATGTTTACCTCAAGGAGCCTACAGGTACTATAAAAAGTCACATTTACTCCCAATAAACCGTAAATAAACCATATACAAGAGTTTAACATGCTATTCTCTACACATATATAAAAATGGACGCAAAATTTTCAGAAATAACTGTATACAAGTACAAGTACTACGATGTAAGAATTCCCCTCATCAAATAAAAAAAAATACTGTTTGCCGACCAGTTATTAAATATACGACAAACTTCATTTACTTTCCTATCATACTCAACTTAAAAAGTACTCTAAAGTACTTATAAACAGGAAGTACTAAAGGTTGACATAACCCCAAATGTGTGAGGATGTATTAGATTATTTGGTTATCATTTTAGTATAGAAAAAAAATACTTATTCTCTTCTATTAAATAAAACACAACGTTAATTTGGAAATTGACCTTATCTACACTTTCACTGAAATTCAGTTGTATTCGATACTGAGATCATTTCCCATGTTCAAATAACGTCGATACATATGTATTGCTACACAGCTTTTCTTATAATTGTGAAATCTGAATGTCTGATAAGCTACAGAAATTTGGGGTGTTGCTAAAACGCGGAACGGAAAACGGAACGGAAAGCGGAACGGAACGGAAAACGGAAAATTTTTGTCGAACAAATAAAATAGATTAGATATAAATCACATAAAAGAGCAATATTCTTGTTGTAAAAATCATTTCTGATAAAAATTAATTGTAAACTATTATATATTCATGAGTCATACACACCCTCCGTGGAAAAAATGGTACTGAAAGAAATTCGACCCCCCCCCCCCAACACACACACACACACACGAAATAGGATTTTCGTGTTTGGGCAAAGGGCATATGCCCCTTATTTTGGCTTGTCAAATTTGTTGTATGTTGGAATTTTTTTACTGACCCCCCTGCCCCCCCCCTTCTTTCAATTTGTTTCCAGTGTCAATGTCTGTAGAAAGTACTTATGATATTCAGATTATACACGCAGTGTCGAATTCGCGAATCATGAAAGGGGGAGTGGCAGTTTCGGGTCTGTCAAGTACACAGCAACATTAAAAATTGATCTATTAAACATTTTATATATGTTGGACACAAAAAGAGAGCTTCCTGTTACAACTTCTCAGATCTTTCCGTTGAGCGGAAGAACAAACTCATTTTTACGGGGTCATTCATATACACCCCTCCCAAAAATACACAAAAAATTTAACTTCATTGAATGCAAAGATTCTGTATTATATCTACCACATGAAAGTTTTCCAACTTTGTCTATCCAGAATTTAAATATATAGAAAGCGACTCTCTTTTGAATAAATTTTAATAACCAGTGTGTATAAGAGATGTTTATTCGAGCTTGCCGTAAAGGTTTGCCATAAACGTAATCTTAATAATTCTATTTTTACATTTTATTTCTCTTTCCATTGTTCATCTAGATATCAAATACCCCCCCCCCCCCAGTCAAAACCTATTTACTACGGAAATGTTCGGTCAAGTTGAACATCTTCATACTTTTTGTTAATGTAACTAATGTAGTATCAGGGACCTATATGTATACTAAGTTAGTATATAGGTCCATGGTAGTATTAAAGTTAGTGTAAAAAAAATGTACTGAAAGATGTTGGAGTTGGAACTTATTCCCTACCCGACTCAAACAATTGTTTTCTTTTTGTGTTTTATCCCCCCCCCCCTCCCGAACCAAACAATGGTCTTCTTTTTGTGCTTTTGCTTGTCAAATTCTTTTCAAGTTCGTTTATCCCCCCTTTTCAAATTCGATTCTAGGTGACTGTTATGTTAGCGATTTTCGTAAATAAGAGACTGAGCATGACAAAATCAACTTGTTTTTAATAGTGGTGGATTGAATATGTACAAAATAGATCATTTATGATAAAATCTGTGTATTTTAAGTGATTTAATCCAAAATAATACATTCCGTTTTCCGTTCCGTTCCGCTTTCCGTTCCGTTTTCCGTTCCGCGTTTTAGCAACACCCAGAAATTTGATACAAAAATCTATTAGTAAATATGTATTTGAAATAAAGTTTTAAAAATGTACATACGTTTTAGAACTTTGGTTTCAGTTTTTACCCATTTTTTTTAATTTCAGGATCCTGACAAATTTGACACTTTCCAACATAGAATTGTGACTTTCATGAATGAAATACTTAATGGGAAAATCACATCATTATAAAAATCCACACTCACCGATGTAGAAGATACTCGACGCACTTAATGTAGTTGCTTGAACATTCAATGTGAGAGAATGCAAGAAATGATTGGGAAGTAAGGAGTATTTTTTCTAAACTTGCGTCGGTTCCTGTCCCACAAAAAAACCCAAACACTTAACACAGGAAAAAGTTAGAAGAACGTCAATCTCGATCTCTATTTTCTCCATTAAAATTAGGTCACTTAAGTACGGCACTTGCTGCAATTTAATCTAATGGTTGAATGGATTAGTTTGATATTTGTTTTTGTAAAAGACGCAAATATCAATATTCTAAATTATTAAAAGATAACAATTTCCCATCGTCTCAAGCCACGGTTCGGAGTTCGCTTATATAAGCTCTCTCCACTTAAATGAATTGTAATTTTATAAAGTTATACTTGTCATATTTTGTTATTTCCCTCAAACTCGCCAGTTCCAGAAAGTTGTAATAGAATGATCTTGATGTAATTAAAATATCAGTACTTGTACATTTGGTGTATATCAAAAAGAAATAAGCGATTTTTTGATAACTATAACTAATTTACTAAAGGTAACTGTAATATCAAAGTTTTTACATGACTGTACTATAGTAAATCAAGGTATTTTTATATCGTATCAGATTGTCATATTTTATGTTCAATATCCATACATACATATTTGTTATATATTTAATTTGTAAAATATTTAATGAAAATGTTATTTGAATTATTTTGATATATGATTTACAAATTTTACATCATTGGTATCAAATTTAAGATCTTTTATACTCACTATTCTCAGAAAAAAATGCAGAGAAAAGTCCCATAGTAAATCAAAGTATAAAAGTACGTTTGTGTTTACTTTAGTAAACTACAGTAATCTATAATTATTTTTTGTTTAAATAACGACAAAAGATTGATAGTAAAAAAAACTAAAAGCAATTACAGTCTATCTTTCTCAGAATGTACGTCTCAATCAAGCTGAAAAAGAATTTCTTTGAAACACCTGCTTCATGTACAAGACTAGTGTTTTAGAAGAAATGCACGTAGTTGACTGGGTGCAGCTCAAATACTTATGCGTTTGCCTGAATTCCAAGCATATTAATATTACTATAGTCTTTCTCATACAATAAGAGAACAGGGTGTGAAAAGAACAAATTATACATTGTGTAATGCATGTCATTCCCCACAGCTAGATACAAAGGGATCCAATTTACAAAAATATGACTAAATAGAATTCAAATTGTCCCAGGAATTCTTTTATATATCAGTATAAGTTCATGTACCAATGCTTTCTCTTACAAATGAAATTTTCCAATGTCAAAATTCATGGTAACATCACTTCAGCAGAATGCACAGTGGGTGCTTTTTGTGATGTTGGTTTTGAATGGATAACATCGCTGGATTGAATTAATTATTGCTACATTCTTTTACTCATTGCAGCATTCATTCTCTGCATGTTGTAACAAAAACATATAAAGATAGACAATATCTATTAAATTGTATTTTAAAAGGGTAGATGGTCAGGAAATCGCATTACTATAGTATGAAATAATAATTTGATAGTTATGAAGTTAGGCAATGTATTTTAAGTGTCAGATCAGGTACAAATGAATGAAATATATGGAAATAACGAACAGTATTCAAACTCAAAATTCCTTCCACACAAAACACATTAAGAGCAGAGCAAACACTGACCTCCAGAAAACCAGAGGTGGGATCAGGTGTTATGGAGAAGTCAGCATCCCCTGTCAACGAGTCTCACCCGCCGTGTGCTCCTTGTCATGATCACGAAATAACGGACAAATCCGTCGACAAATCAGTGTGTAAATAATGGTTTTAAAATTTCTATGAAAAACGCCAGTCAACATTTGATTTAATTATAGAATAAAAGTATTTGCTGACAAGATCATTGTATCGACCGAAAAATGATTTCCTTAAACGAGACTGTTAATATTCTTGTTTTTATCAAATTGTTAGTTGATAACTTTCTTCGCTTTAGAAATTGTTCATACGTGGAACATGCTCTTGCGTATCGAAGCAACTAAGAGATATAAACCCCGTATGTAGACGATAAGGGTATGTTGCTGCATAAGTAAAGGTTAAACGTTGCAATTGAAGATTGAAAAAGTTAATTTCATCACGTTTATCATAAAGCTTTGATGTTAAATAACCACTAATGTCATTTTTTCTAATATCCAAATATGAAACAGATGTGTCAGACTCTGCAGTATCTTTTATTTCAAGCTCACTGGTACATATCGTGTCGACATATGAATGGATATAAGCATTGTTAATTGCCAATACGCGGTCGATGTATCTAAATGTTGAGTTGAAAGCCACAACAGGTGTTTTCTTCTTTTCATTTATAAAATTTTGAACAATTTTTGCTTCATATGAATACAAAATTGAAAATAGGAATATCAAGGGATTGTTAGAAGACCTGGTCTCCCAAAACAAAATATATATTGTCAATTAGAAACTCACACATCTTTTAAATATCAATTTTAGAGTACTTGTGTACATGTGCACAATCAGAATAATTTTACCAAATGATTTTGCAAATGGCCAATGACAATGTAAGTAAATGACCAAATACTAAATTTAAATATGAATATGAAAACCTTAAACGTGATTAAGTATTGCAATTACAAACCATGTCAATCTGAATAATACTAGTCCCCTTCTACTTTCACACAGGAGAATGGGGTGGTTTTAATCAGACTAAAACCACATAATAGTGGTTAGCTTTTTAAGGAATAGTGGAGAGAAAAAAAGCACCGCCCCTATCTTTTTGGATTAAATGTATTTATCAAGTTAAAAAAAAGTATCAAGGTAAACGGCAAAATTTTCGTTAAATCACCATGCAATGTTTTACGAAAGCCGGATAAGCTCAATTCTGAGAAGATAAAAAAAAATTAACTCGTTATAACGACTTAGTTATCTCGTTATAACGAGTTAATTATCTCGTTATAACGAGTTAGTATCTCGTTATAACGAGTTAAATATCTCGTTATAACGAGTTAGTTATCTCGTTATAACGAGTTAGTATCTCGTTTAGCGACTTAGTTATCTCGTTATAACGAGTTAAATATCTCGTTATAACGAGTTACTAATCTCGTTATAACGAGTTAGTTATCTCGTTATAACGAGTTAATTATCTCGTTATAACGAGTTAGTATCTCGTTATAACGACTTAGTTATCTCGTTATAACGACTTAGTTATCTCGTTAAAACGAGTTAATTTTTCTCGTTATAACGAGTTAATTTTCTCGTTATTACAAGTTAAGACTTGTCTAAAATTGATATGTCTAAGTGATGGGAAGTATAGCATATAAAACCGAGTCGATCTAGTTTGTTTATATAGTGTGTATAATAAAGATTTTTATTGAAAAACTAGTTTGTTTTTTTTAGGGGTTGTGCCTGTAATTGAAGTTCGTTTATGTATAAACGATGCAGTTGATTCGTGTTGTTTACTTGAAAGTCCGAAGACAAATAAATGCACATGTATACGAAAACTTATGACTGCCTTGTTATGTTATGTTATGAGTGGGGAGTAGCCCCCGAATTTTACGCCCATGACCTTATTGCTGATGACTCCATATCCCCCTTCTTCTAAACATTTCTGACTCTCAAAATAATATGTATCACACTGTAAGTGTATACAATATATGTTGTATTAACGCCTGCCTTAGCTTTCTATTATAATGTATAATTTAGGTACTTAGACATTGATTATACTATCAAACTGTGATTATTGACAGCAAGATCGTTCAGGATTAATAAACTTGCAAATTTTTATCAATTTTAAGTTAATTACGACTGATAATTATCAAGTAAACATTAATGGCATTAAAACTACAGCCATTTTTAATTCCTTTATTGCTATTAAATTTGAAAATAGAGGGGTAACTTATTATTTCGTTATAACGGGATAATTATCTCGTTATAACGAGATAACTAAATCGTTATAACTAGTTAATTAACTCGTTATGACGAGATAATTAACTCGTTATAACGAGATAACCAACTCGTTATAACGAGATAACTAACTCGTTATAACGAGATAACTAACTCATTATAACGAGATAACTAACTCGTTAAAACGAGTTAATTAACTCGTTATAACGAGATAACTAACTCGTTATAACGAGATAATTAACTCGTTATAACGAGATAACTAACTCGTTATAACGAGATAACTAATTCGTTATAACGAGATAACTAACTCGTTATAACGAGATAACTAAGTCGTAATAACGAGCTAAAACTAAGTCGTTATAACGAGATAATTAATTCGTTATAACGAGATAATTAACTCGTTATAACGAGATACTAATTCGTTATAACGAGATAACTAAGTCGTTATAACGAGATAATTAATTCGTTATAACGAGTTAAATATTTTTTTTTCTTTTCAGAAATAAGCCTATCCGGCTTTCGTAATGTTTACTGTTATGATGAAGGAAAAAAATTGCATTTTCTCTCTAACATACATATTACAGACTAAGTGTTTTCAATTAACTAATAATTAACAAGGTTAGAAAAATTTTATGAGTGTTTCCTAAGACGATGTTTAACCCCTTACATGGCATATACGCATTTCTACGCATCTGATTTGAAAAACGAGTATAGAGTGTAAAAACATTCATAACTTTGTTAATACTGCAAATATCAGAATCTAGCACTGTTGGAAAGAGAAAATAATTACAAAAAAGAATATACAGAATTTTTTTATTGATTGTACCAGTTTTTTGCTAACTTGAGTTAAACTTTACGCACTATTTGAGCGATTTTGCCATTATCGAAATCAATGCAGGGGTAACAAATTGTGTGTAAAAATGCTAAGTTCTGGTGATACCTCCAAACCCCACCCCATCCCCCCACAATACTTAAAATTGCTTTAAAAAATGTACAACATGCTCATAATTTTCAACACAACAATGAAATATTTTTACTTTATTTAACGAATCAAAAAAAAAAAAAAAAAAAACTAGAATGAAACTCAGTCTTGAATAAATGGGAATTCCACCATGATTAATGATTATGTTGTATTTCGTTGCCATGGCAACTTAAATTATATTTTTATACTCATTTTCAGAAACTACACAATACCTGATTTCAGAATATATAAACATTAGTATATACAAAAATTAAACATTAAAAAAAATGCATCGAAATCTATATATCAACATGTCCAGAAATGCTTAAATCTTTGCCATGGAAGGGGTGAAAAGTATAGGATATATCACGAAGAAGTCTTTTACTTACCCACACTACATCTTCTTTTCTTGGTCCACAGGTACACATTTAGAAATAAGATTATGTAATCGTTATATAATTTCGTTTAATGAACAAGAAACGGGGTTCGACCTCAGAGATAAGTCGGCCGATCAGATAAAAATAGCAGACTCCTTTTTTTTCCTCTCGAGGGCACAGAGATATATAAAAACATAAAAAATCACTTGTATTTAACTGGGGGCAACAGCAAGCAATAAGCTGGAAGATTAAACATTAACTAAGGTAGTGTATGATTTAACGCATGCAGTAAACTGCTTACACGGCTGGGTTATATAAACAAAGAAACTTGGGCTTCCTCCTGCAATTTATGAATACCTCCATCGTTTGATTAACACAGACGGATATAAATTTAATATATTTCAATTCAAATTAATGTAAAGAAGATTTCTTCAACTTCATTCTCTACAATTTACCTGTTTTTATTAATATAGGTTATTTGACATGGTGATGAAGATGCGAATATGTATTGTTACAATAACGCTCTCTTTGAAAGTCTTCATCAGGATTTGTCAGTACAGACGAAGGTTAAGTAAGCTTAAAATTAATCAGCTGTCTGTCGTCGTTGTAAGGCAAGATAGTTTTTCGGAATCAAAGTTTTATATAGGAATGCATTGGAAAAATATCTAGCAAACTTATCACATGTCTCAAGAACAGCAAAGCCATGTTTGGTCATATTTATCATGTGTTTCTATTGAAGCATTTCGCTGTAGTACTAAGTAGTCAACATGATCATGGGGGATAGGATGAGCCCCCATGCACAATCCGAGTGGAATTTAATATAATAAATATTCAATTTTCTGTTTTACATTGTTGTTGATTTTCCCTTTCCTTCTGTCTTTTTCTAATTCACGTAACACAGTGCCATAGGTTGCTGAAAGGTTGAGGCATATTGTAGCGATTGTGTGCTAAAAAAAAAATGCACACCTGGAATTCATCAACATTGTTCGAGAAATGTTGGTATTTGTCATTGTCAGAACGATTTATTCATACTTTTTCTAACATATATACAGGGCAATGGAGCATTTTAACAATTATAAAAAGATGAAGATTACGAACTGTAATTTATTTCAAAACAATTAATTTAAATTGGTAGATTGAGAAAAAAAATGCGCCCTCAGATGTTCTAGAGCTGATCGACAAGAAGTGCCAAGTAGGAGAAGGCACCCCCTGTTGTCCAGTCACACCCGTCAGTGGCCCTATATATTGGTCAGGATCATTCCACAATCAAATGTCAAGAATGAAAACAAAATATACACAGTTTGAAACACAGCAGCCAAATAAAACCCAGAAGAAGAATATTTGCTACATGTAACAAGGTCGTTATATTATATCCCTTATGGTAATCAATAAAATAATTCTGACATTAACCAAGGTTGTTGGAATTCCGTAACATCAACTTACTGGTCAATAGCATACACTGGTTTAAAAATTGATCGTACTAAGATCATGTTCCTAAGTGGGGAATATGAATTTGAGAGATGTAACCACCAAATCCAGGTAATTCAAAATAAGGAGAACTTGACGTGATCGCGTTTGTCATAGAGTGTACATGTAGTTGTTTGATAGTCCTTATAGTCTATGGTCAGTAAAGCAATTCATTGATAAAATACAACATTGTATATTTCATGACATTTACAATTTTGTGATAAATATTTAAAAAAAAAAATACCGGGTATCTTACAAAATGAGTTTATCAAGATTAATTGTAAATACTAGTGTGGCTTTAAGTTTATGCATATTCATATTACCTAGATATTTTAAAACTCCTCCTAGGTTAACTAAGAAGCTTGCGTTTATTCAAAGAGGAGTAAAACAATACATTGACTGCATTTCATCGTATCTGAGCAGATTATGCAAAACAAAAAGTGGAGTTTAAGGATAGGAACTTTCAAAAGTCTAGACGTCTTAACTAGTTTGTGGACCGACACTGTATTTATCTCAAGGATGTGTATTGTCAACTTTTGAACCTGTCTGAGGCGCAACAAATATTGAGTAACATTTTGACTGAGAAAACAGTAAAATATATTACCTTTTCACCACTTTTCTATAAGCATTGTCATTGTATGTCAACCTTTTCATACTTGTTATAGTGTATCTTCATATATGTAACAAAAACTAGCGATTTTTATAAAATAAAAAAATTAAAGAACGTGGGTCACAACACTCATATACCTTTCTCAATTCTTGCTGTTCCTACTTTAAGTTTTATAAAATTATTTATTCCCTTAAAACCAAAACGTTTGTCTAAAATGTCTCCGAATCCACAAAACCTGTGGATAGCTGTAGATCTGAAGCTCGACAACCGTTGAGCTATTACACTGTCTCTCATTGAAAAAAGTATACGCAGTACTATTTGCACAAAAAGCGTGCTGGTTCTCAAATTTTACAATTAAGGTATCAAAATATTACTAGTGCGAACCAGCACTACCTACAGAGTAATTATTTAATACGCATCCAATAAAATATATTCCTGAGTTCAAAGATGCTTCCATTTAGGTATGACCAATCAATATTTTGCTTTCTTAGGAGATTTTCTTCTATGTATTCCCATATAATTTTTAATGACGTTTCCTATGCAATGCTTTGGTCTCCCCTTGTGGTCTATCACTAGTCCTTTGGGTAATTATTTTAACAAACTTGAAAACTTGAATCTACGCTACCTGATTATGCTTCCACATAAAACATGGGTTTGCTGTGATCATTTTTGTTATTTTTATATAAAATTATTGTGTACCCATTGTAGCCCTATACAGTATTTCAGTCCTGAATTTACTGAAATTGATGGAGATTTTACGTGTCAGGTTCCATCCATTCTGGCCTAGAGGTTATTTTGAGGATATAAACGTTTCAACTCTTAATTTTGTCTCCTTTATAAGAGGGTGTTGATTTTCTTTTGAACAAATTTAAACCCCCTTTACCCAAGGATGCTATTTGTAGCATGCTTAGTTGAAATTGACCTAGTGGTTTTATTTTGAAATTACGTCTAAAATGTGAAAAGTTTATAGACGACACATCACAGACGGACTTATCCAGACAATCGTTGATCAGAAAGACTTAATCATACAAAAGTGAAGCCATCTTTAAAATAATGTTTGTTTACTGATAAAGTACACATGTATAATTAAATTTTCTTCAGTGGTAGGAGGAGTTGCAGATAAGAGATGGGTGCCCATGTTTTGCTATAGGAAACCCAAAATATGTGTAGGGTCAAAAAGTAAATAGGAGGTGCAAAATGACACTTTTCAATAAAGACTCTGTGAAAGTCCTTAATTTTCTTTCAGTGCATGGTTTTTATTAAAACATCCTTAAAGCTGGGTTTCTGATTAACAATATCTATGTATTCCTTTGAACAGCCTGTCGGAATTCAAATGCAACCCATTGTTAGCAGACGCATTTTTTGCATTCACATGAAACAAAATTTATTCAAAATGTTATACATGAAACATGTGGAGATAACAAACAATATTCATGATCAAAAGTCCATAAAACAATACAAAATAGGAGCAGAGGACACAGACCTCCAAAACATGAGAGGTGAGATTAGATGTCATGGTGTAGTGAGCATCCCCTTCCGACCGGTCACACCCGCCGTGTGCTCCTTTTCATGATCGGGAAATGACGGGAAAATCCGTCGTCAATTCAGTGTGTAAATAATGGACTAACAATAAGTATGGAAAACGTCAGTCAGCATTTGACTCAATGATAAAATGTATTTGCTGACAAGGTCATTGTATCGACCATATAACTTACGAAATGATGACTTTCAAGAAGACTGCTGATATTCTTGTTTTATGAACTTGTTTGTCAATAATTTATCTCGTTTTAGAAATTGTTCAAACGTAGAGCTTGCACTTGCGTATCGAATCAATTGAGATATATATAAACTCCGTAAGCAGGTGATGAAGGTATATTGCTGCATAAGTAACGGAAGTTGACGATAGAAAAGTTAGTCATCACGTTTATCATAGAGATTGGTTGTTAGATTACCATTAACCTCTTTTTCAAGCAAAATTTAAATTTGAAACAGATGTGTCAGCCTCTGTGGTATCTTTTATCTCAAGCTCCCCAGGATATATCCTATCAACATACATGTAAGAATGGAAATTACCATTGTTAAATGACAATAATTCGTCGATATATCTAAATGTCGACTTAAATTACACAGCAGGTGTTTTTTTCTCTTCACGCATAAGTTTTTGACAAATTCTGCATAATTTATATGAAAACAAAATATATGAGAAGAAACAAACACTTGCTGTGGCCTTTAACACGACATTAAGATATATCCCCGACGTATTTTCAGTGAACAATGGTTTCTTCCATTCAAACGTTAACTCGATATATCCCAGTGAACTTAAAGTAAAAGATAACACATTTTTTCTTCATTTTGTTATGTTTTACTGACTAAAGATGATAAACCTTAATACCAACCTAAAATTAGATTGAATGACAAACGAGATGAATTCAGTATTTCCTTATTTGTTCAGCTATATTCTGCGATCTCCTGCATATAATAACGTTTTCTCATTATGTATGTAATGCTCAAAAGTATTGTACGATCAATTTCTAAACCACAAAAAAAAAGTCTTTTGACATGATGGGATGATGTTTCAGGGATTTCAATAACCTCATGAAAAGTCAGCAATTCGTAAATTCGATGGTCTTGATAGTAACCTTGTTAGCAAATCTAACCTTAAATTTGGATGTATTTTGGCTGAATTGCTTCATTCCTATTGTTAGACCTTTGTTTTTAAACTGACAAAGAAATGTTCCGTCTACTTGATCCTTACATAGAGCTCAAGCAGGTGTGGCTGATCAACAGGGAATAGTTACTTATCTTAGGCACCTGCTCACAACGCTAGAATTTCCAGCAGGTTCCTTACAGATTTGTTGTTTTAAATTTTTTTGGGTTTAATCTCTGTTTGTTATCTTTTCCCTTTTTCATTTCAAAGTACACTGTATATGGAGAGAACGATCATAGGCATTTATGCCTGCTGTTCAATCCAATTCTATGAATAAAATATATTTTAAACCACACTGGAAGTGTGCATCCATTGATGCATAATCCATGCATGTTTGGTGACATATCAAATTTCACGTTTTACAATCTAAATCCCTAGCCAATCATTTTGCTGGTATAATCCATGCATGTTTGGTGATGTTTTACATTCGAAATCCCTAGCCAATCATTTTGCTGGTAAAATCCATTCATGTTTGGTGACATATCAAATTTCACGTTTTACATTCGAAATCCCTAACCAATAATTTTGCTGGTATAAAACTTTATAAGCATGAGAGAAAAGAGGAAAAATCCAGAGGCATATTAACATGCTAGTCATGTAAAAAATAAGGGAAGAACTTTAAAAAATCAATAAAAATCAAAGAAAAAACGTTTGTCCACAATTTATTCTCAAAATTGATTTTTTTCTCTGCACATTTTGAATAGTCAATAACAGAAATGGCTGCAAAAGTAAAAAACAAAATTAACAAAAATTTTGATCCCAAAACCATTGACTGTAAGATACTGAGTATTTATATTGTAAAAACTGACTCTTTAACAATAAAAATTTTATAGTATTTCATCACTTGCGTAGATCTAGAGCTTTGTGGAATGAATAAACTTTTTCTGGAAAAAAAACGTTGTTCATTGGAATGTGAATACACTCATAGCCTTGATCACACCCTTGAGGTTCTATACTTTTTGGGAAAGAATTTTACAGAAATTTCTAGCTTTTTAGGGTTAAACTGGTCAAAGACTCTTCAGCAACAGCTCCTAAAACAAAAGTTTATTTTTGATTACCAAGGTAAAAATTCAAATAAAAGGATTATTTTAAAAGTTATGAGAAATTCAGGTTATAAAACCAATAGAATACAGGACGAAAGACCAGACAGGAAGTTCATACCAAGGCCAAGTTTTAACTTATAAAACCTTTTACATGTCTTGAAAGTTTCTATTTGTTCTTTATATTGAAAAACTCTGATCAAGATGCAAAGTCAAAGGGAGAGAATAAATATACATGTAAATATCGTAGAAAAATAATCTTGGACAACCAGGCAGACAGCTGGACAACATACATGTTAACCTATTGTGATGAAATAGGATTCAGACCTCAAAAGCGGTAGCATTGCGCGCGCGTTGTTTTACCCTTGGATTATCGATATATTTCATGTAATATACATGTATATAAGCCTTAAATGAAACCTACAATAATTAATCTAAAATATCAACTGCAAAGAAGAAGACAGAAACACCTTAAGTTTGACATAAATTGTATAAACTCAAATATTTTTCATGCTCATCATTTTGGTTGGATTGGCTGCTTAACTTAGCCTTTTGAAGAGTGATCTTTGCTGATATAGCCTAGAAGCAATAAAATGTTTGTTAAACAAAACAAATGATGACAATTTTTCTCAAAATTGATTTATCTTTCGTTATATTTTGAATAAGCATTAAGCAATAACAGAAATGCTGTAAAATATTAAAATCAAAACAAAAATTTGATCCCAAAACCATTGACTCAAGTTACTGAGTATTTATATTGTAAAAAAAAAAACAACTCTTTAACAATAAAGATTTGGTAATGTTTGATCACTTGCGTAGACCTAGTCTAAGAGCTTTGTGGAATGAAAAATCTTTTTTTGGAAAAAAAATGTTGTTCACTGGAATGTGAATACGAGACTGAGATGGCCAAAAATGGATACAACACCCTTTGAGGTTTTGTAGAAAAGCGGTTTTCTGAATTAAATCGGAGGGCGGGAGATAGGAAAAGGCCACACCCCATCTAGAGTTAACATGTATGCTGCTGAAAGGGTTAAACTGGAATCATAAAAGTCATCCACAAAAATGCTCCTGAAACACAAGTTTTATTTTGATTACCAAGGTAAATATTTAAATATGATAAGGGTGATTTCAAAAGTATAAGAAATTCAGGTTTATTTTACAAAAAACTCAGGGCATTTTTAAAAAGGTCCTGTCAACGTTTACTTCAAAAAGGCCTTCTACATGTTTTAAAAGATTTTTTTACTATTTGAAATTTTGTATCCCATTCACAAGTATTTTATTTTCATGAATATCTTTAACAATTATATATTTTATAAAAATCAGCATAGATGTTGAAATTTTTTATAAAAAATATTTTCCCACTTAACTACCTGCCAATTTTTTTTTTACCATGAGTTCACAGAAGACAAACAGTCATTTTTTTAAAGATGGCCTCAATAATCCATGAATACCTGATATATCTGCCATTAGTTTGGTGCTTTCTGCTGCAGAGAACACCACCACATTCCCTGACAAACAAGCGGGGGCGGGGAATGATTTTCCCTGCACAGCCAACAAAACAGCCCCTCCATTACAAGTTGTCCCTGACGCCTGAAAACCGTCACTAAGTCCGATGGTTACCATGGCAGAGTATGTTCCAGGACAGTGGTCTGCTTGTAAGAACTCAACCTGAGAAATGAAAAGTAATGTATTTGTTTTAAAAGGTATGTTGTTATCATGTACAATGTATGAAGACTTTAAAACAACCTTATTTTTATTACTGGGTTCATGGTGAAACTGATCAATTTGGCCATAATACAGATTAGACCATCAAAAAATAAGCTTCAAATAATGTTAAAATTGGTAAATATATAATCAATTCAAATGTAGTCATCCATTTACACATAATAAACTTATAATTATCTTTTCTTTCTAAGGAGATTCTAAAATCAAAGCAAAGAAGGGCAAAATTGTTTACTGAAGCCATACCTGTAGATTTTGTTCTTTGGCCATTGCTGGAGCGTTGATCAGATTTAATGTTACACCATCACCCCCGGGTTGTTGTTTTGTTGTCAGGTACCCAGCTAGTACAGCTGCACCGAGGTAAGAGCCAGACTGTTTTAGAGAAGAACCTGTAATACACATAAATGAATAGGTTTGGACACAGAACTGAAATCACAGAATTTTCATACACATGCAATGATAAAATGAACTTTCAGTTCTATTTTAAATCACAGAATGAATATGATATTCAAAACTGGGACATTAAAAACATTTTACATGTATTTACAATGGGATTTTTTTAGTTAACATCTCACTTAAAAGGTAGACCTAGTAATAAAGAAGCCTTTAACAAATTCTGTAGAGGACTTTTTCCAACGTTTCTTATAGATTTCTATATAGAATCTAAATTATAAGAAATAACAATTCGAGGTCCCAGACATTCAAGATGAAACTCTGTTATTCAGTTCAGGGACCATTCCAATAACAGCAGTTTCATCTCTTCTCAATGACTTTCTTTTAACCAATTTTTTTTATGTTACAGTATCAGGATATTTTGGTGTATTTATCAATTCATTTCACAATATTTCCATATTTGTAAATCTTTAGAAACAAAAAAAAATAATTTCATTTGTACAAAGAACAAAAAAATAAATACACAACATTTCAATTTAATATGCGATTTCGAGATTGTAACTCTCCTGCGATAGAGGCGCAAAAAGTATCCATTTCAGCATGGAGGTGGGACAGTTTGTTTATGTATACAAACGTGCATAAATAAATGAACGATGTTTATGGCTTTTAAAGTTTATTTAATGTTATAGAGAGATAAAAGTGTTAAGCAGTGATGCATTTTATGATTTTATCAAGCTCAACTGTGTATATTTATATATATATTGAAAACGAAATAAACGTCGTGGTCTTTATAAAAAGTAAAAGATTTTCTTGATTTTACAAACATTCTCTAAAAAGTTAGTGGGTTTTTTTTAAGTTATAATAAGGGAAAAAAATCAATGTGTCATTTAGATTGCCGACATGTAATGATCAGATTCATGTTTACCGTATTTATTAGAGGTCCATATATCTCTTTCCTTGTCTGAAAAGTCTCACATCCACTGAATTTTCTTTTTTGTTCCGATTTTTTACTTTAATTCAGTTATTCTCGAGTTGAACAGTGCATCCTTACAATTATATAGTTACGATAAACCAGTATATCGATGATGCGATAAATCTGTCCCACCTGTTTGTTTGGCATCCCCTCCTCAACGAAAGAGCGCACCAAGGGAAATAATCTCGAAACTTGCATATTGGTACACAAGTAATTGTATTCAAATTAACTTACCTAATGCAGTGACTTTAATATTTCCTGTGGCTTGACCCCCAACATGACCTGCCAGTTGACCTAACCTTTGACCTAAGGTCACCCATGCTCTTGACTCTTCAGATAAAGCATCTGTCATGGCATTTGCATTTATCTATTTTAAAAAAAAACAAATTTCTTATCATGATTTTTTTTCTAATTTATCTTTGAAATCCTCTAAAATACATAATCAAGTAACCATATATACTGTATATTGTTGAATATTAATGAGACCTTGAAATTTAACCATTCATTAATAGGTATATCTTTCTAAAAATAAAAAAAAAATTGATATAGAATTAATTTTTTTTGCTATTTCTGTATTCTGTGGATAAAACTGAAACTTACTGCACCAAAGAGTTGTTTCCCTTTGACAAGATCTACAAACTGTAGTGCTATTTCTATGGCTACCCTCTTTTGAGCCTCTGAAGTGCTGGCCCCCAGATGGGGTGTGGCAACCACTTTAGGGTGTTGTGCTAATGTAAAATCTTTAGGGGGTTCCTGGAGGGATAAAAAAAGTTCTGTAAATTAACATGAAAAAAAAGAAACATTTACAAATCTCCTACATGTAATTTTTCTCAGCGTTAATGGCTATATATATAATATATTTTCCAAACAATTTGTAACAAAAAATATTTTAACCGTTTGTAACCAAAACTTCCAAATATATTAATTTAACTGAGAACTCTTAATGGAAAGAGGTCACATATAATCATTCATCAATAAATACCTTCAAATTGTCTTTCTTTTACTGGTACATGCATGAAATATTGCACATGTCTATCATTTAAAAAGTACCCCCCCCCCTCTTCTCTATACCTTATTCTACTCACTGACAGTTTCTACCAGCAACAGAGACTTACAGAAGTGAACACGTCCAGCCCTGCCCCTCCACACTGCCCCGACTCTAGGGCCCTCAGGAGGGCTTCCTCATCAATAATGCCTCCTCGGGCAACATTTATAACTCTCACTCCCTTCTTACACCTTACAAACACTTCATCATTAATTAAGTCTACAAAATTCAAAAAATTGGTCGTTAATACAATCTAAATCTACATGGTGTTTGTATTAGTATTTTTTCTTAGTACTATTATTTTTTTAGCAATATACGACTCATGTATTCTTTAGGTCCAATTTATTAATTTTCTAGATTTGTCAATTAATTTTCCAGGAAAAAGATTAATTCATAAAAAAGAACTGAAAAATTGAAACTAACTTCTTGTTTGTCGGATAAGAGGTGTGTGCACAGTAATGAAATCCACCAGGGGCCATAAATCCTCCAAAGGCATGGACTGGACTCCAAACTTAGCACTGACCTCTGCGGGAATGATAGGGTCAAATCCAATGGTCTAGAGAGAGAAAAAGAAATATGCACATTTCCTATTACATTTTTGATCAAAAACTATGAAAATCAAAGCTCAGGATATTTTAACATTTGGTTTGCACTTTTCTAAAGTTGTACAGATAAAAATTCAATGGTGTTTCAATTCATTTTAGGCTGTTTAAATTTAATTCTACGTTTAACGTCACATCTAAAGTTCAAAACCTACGAGGGAGGGAGGAAAAAAATAAACAAACAAAATTTTCAAACAATTGTGAATTTATTCAAATTAACCAATTCAGTACATTAAAAACATTACAATTAAGTAATATTTTCCTTTAGTATGTAAATCAGTTTGAGTCCTATTGTTAGCAAACAATGTAGTCTAAGACTGAATGTGCAGGAAAGTGGCTTTTAACTAGGCCTCAGTTGTCCTTTGGATTTATATTGCCACACGTCCATGGTACCCTGGAGGCAAATGCTTCTTCTTGTACACTTTGCAAACAATCAAAATTATTGATGACAATATTTTAAAAGTGTTCATGAAATATCCTCAAATTGAATTATGTTGTATTTTTCTTAGTACTAGATCTACTAGCATTAAGTTTTGAAAGTGTAAATACTAATATTTGGACCATACTGATAGCTGTTAGATTATCTTTAATACCTTGAATTCCACACAAAAGACAGGATTCTTCACAGGAATACCCCAACCACTTTCCTTACTCTCCTTCACTTGAAAGGCCCTATCTTCGGAAAAGCTTCTCCCTGCTCAAATGGTTATGACAAGTATATTATCTTTCCCAAAAATTGTAGCTCTATTTGTAGGTACATAAATTATGAAGAAATCAATTACTTTACTCATTACTGTTCCTTTTGATTTTTACAGAAATATTTTTAATATGAAACATGTTAGTAAGATTTAAATGATGCTTTTCACTGTATATAAATCTTGGTTTTTGACACAGTTTCCACTCAGTAAAAAAAGTTTTCGATTCTCTCCAAAATACAATGAAAAGTTCAGCCAATAGAATCACGAACTGAGAGTCTGTCACTGTATTTCATATGAAAGTCTTTGACAAAAAAAATCAACAAACAAGACTTTGTCATTAATATAATCATAAAATAATCTATTTTTTACTTACATTTATGGTCCCAAACTCTTTAATTCTCTAGTTTTCATTAATAAGACAAACTGCCTTAACTGCGGCTATCAAAGCACATTTTCTGTCACTACGGGAAGCAGAATATATCGCTAATTGAAGAACCAAACCGGAACGGACATACAATAATTGTTTGTTTTTTTCAAAGACGAATTTCTCATAAACCTACGCGCGCGGGTGACGTTAAACGTAGTTTTAATTTTAAACAGCCTTAGATGAAACAATGTCATGAGAAGGAATTCAGACAATAAATAGTTCTCTGCCATTAAAACCAGAGGGGACCATATATAGGTTTCCTTCTTCCTGTATAGTTATAATGTCTATCAGTCTGTTCAACTTTTTAGCCTGAACACTTCCAGATATTTTACTGATTATTGGCATGTGGGTGAATCTTGCATTTATTTTGCTTCAGTCAATTTTGACAAAGTATTTTAATTTTTAAGGGCAAACAGATTATATTATATATTATATTAGCACTTAAGGAACTAGCATTGCTTTTCAGTCCCTAAAAAGTGAAGCCTGATAGCACTATACATTTTATCCTCATTTGTCTAGCTGTCTGTTTGTTCCTCTGAGAGACTGAGTCTGTTTCACTTGGTTTTCTGCCCTCTTATATCTATAGGCTTCCAGACAGTCCTCTCTTACAAACCTTCATGCCAAATGACTGCATTCTGAGTGCCACCTCTTTCCCAATACGCCCCAATCCCACAATTCCTAGTGTCTTTCCATGAAGCTCACATCCCATCAAGGCCTTCCTTTCAGACCATTTCTTTGCCTTCATTGCTTGATCACCATTATGTATATTTCTGAACAAAAAATGAAACGTTGATAAGTGTTTTGTTGTGCATTTTTATACTTCAGAGAAAATGTCAGTGGAATTTTATACTTATAAGAAGAAAATTTATTATTTTCTTTAACTTGAAATTAAATAAAACAAAATATTATGCTTTTATGACAGCTATAAATTAATCTAACAATTAATAAAATAGCATTTGTATGTGCATTCTACAAGAAGCAAATGAGAAACAAAAACATTTGAAAAATAAGCTTTGAAACAAATTTCTCTGCCCCATTTGCACCTTTTGTACTTGTCATTTTAATAAGGTAAGTGTAGAGAGTGTGACAATTCATCTTCAGAGACATAACAGAGAAACTTCTAGTTGGCATTCACATGTTCTACACTGGAACACTCTTCTGTTTACCTGTCTGTAACTTACACAGGTGAGTTCTTACCTGGCAACACAGCAGATGAGTGTGCACGTCAGTTCTGCTGCACTTAGAGTATTTCCTCCAGGTGTGCTAAAAGAATTGAAAATAAATAAAAATTTTTAATTTTAATGACTCTTAATTATTAATTACAAGTACAGAGACATTCACTCCTAAACATTTCATATACACAGTGCTGCGCATTATGTCATTACATGATGTATAGCTGTAATGCACTGAATTGTCAACATCATTTGTGCTGTCAAAATATAACAAACATGCCATCAAATTGTTATTTATTCAAAACCGCAGACAAAAATGTGTCTTTCCAGAATGGCTGCTCAGGTAACCTCAATTCTCGAGAAATGCCAGTTCAGCAGTTTAATTGACAGAGACCTTTCAAAATTTTTGAGTTTTTTTTTTTTCATTTACCACTACGACAGTCAGGAATTTTTCATAGTAGCTAAGAAACAAAAAAACTTTTCTCTCTTAATCATCAATGATGTCAAAAGGAAAAAAAAAAAATAAATTATCAATTTCATGAAGATCAGTTTTTCTTAGGAGTGTATGGGTCTCAAAAAATGGCAGCAGAAAGGTGAACAAATTTTTGGATTTTGATCAGAAGTTTGCAAGTGTTGGTTTTTTTCAGAACAGGTCAGTCAAGATCATGCTGAACAAAAAATGATTTTTTTTTTTGGTTTTAATACAGGGTTAAATTGTCCCTAAAAGGATTGACATAGCAGGGGATATTTTTTTTTAAGTAGAGGGGTGTCTAGAGTTCCTCCCCCAACAGGAGGTTAAGGGGGGATTCCATAATAAATAGGAGATAACACTTTAAGTGGGGAAATTTCCTTGCCAAGAGGTCTCAGGGACAACTCTGTGAATATATCAATAATGAGATTTTGAATTAAAAAAATTTCCCCCCCCCCCTCCTTAATATAAATTCAGATTTATGGGTTAATACTTCTTACTTCATGACAATGATTCCCCTTTTGGTGGCCTCATTACAGTCAATGTTGTCCACCCCTGTGCCAGCGCGTCCAATAATCTTCAGCCTTTTCCCAGCAGCGATGACATCAGCTGTCACCTTGGTAGCTGAACGGACAATCAGACCATCATGATTCTATAAAAAGCAGATATATAAATGATGAACTTTTCCCTTAGAGTGTATTTCTAACTATATATACTTATATTATAATATGTGCATGCATAGACAGGCATTTCATCTAATATAGTTGAACTTCGATATCTTGAACACAGATTTCTTGAATACCATGGATATGTCAAAGTGATTTTGAAGTCCCAACCACATATTCTTAGTATTTTACCCCAGATATCTTGATATCTTGAATTTTTTTTCTTGGTCATATCAAGTTCGAGATAACAAGGTTTGACTGTAAGTCATTCCTTTACCAACCATTTCTACATTGTATGGTCAGAAAAAAATATGTCAACTGGCATCTCAAAATAAATATTCAGAATGACAGTTACCACATGGTTACATGTACATGCATGATGTACTTTTTCTCCCCCAAACATAACAAGGAGCACAAGTTGGGTGTGACCAGTCGGTGATTCTATAAAATGGCAGATATATACCTCTGACGTTTTGGAGGTCCATGTTTGCTTGCTCATTTTATAATCAGTAATGTTAAACTTTTGATATGGAATACCATGGATATCTCCACATATTTTGTTCCTATAATTTTTACTTTATTAACATGATTAAAAAGAGAAAAATGAAATGTTAAATCTTAGAGTAATTTTTTAACCATTAGACCCTCTGGTCAAGGACCAAGTCGGCCCATTCACAGTAAATGGGTACAGAGACCTATCCAAAGGAATAGGCAACTCTCACAAGTCTCACAATATCTTGTAAGTCGCAGGATTTTATATGTCAACTTTAACCAATTATATCTCTAATACTAGCTATCAAATATTTAACCATGTAATTGTATAAAACAATTGTTTTTACATCATATTTTACCAAAGTATATCATTTGGCCCTGAAAACAAATAGAAGCGCAGTTATACTGTGAAATAGTCAATATGTCCTTTGCCACTTAACAGAATTAGATGGTTTGGGATAAACTTCAAGTATTATATTGATCTTTCCTATAGTCCTGTGTGTCTCTGGTTCTCCTAGACAATAAAATTGTATTGCGCATCAAGGACATGCAGAGCAGTTTTTATTTATTTTGCTTTTTAAGTGAATGAAGTCCTTCATTCTAAGACCTGCTTATAGGAAAGAAAGTTTTCTTCACCTCATCTTAAAATGGCAACAGCTGCTTGCTGACTGGAATTCATAATTAACTTTTTTTAATTTTATATATATAATATTTTACAGATCTATATTAAAAGTTAAAAGAATTAAAGTCCATTATAGTCTAATACTTTTAATAAATCAATGACAAGAGATATTAACCAATATCTTTTTCATGCATTTATATAACAAAACAAATCAAATTACAAACTCTGGTACATAAATTACATGTAGAGTAGTCTCCCCCTGAATCGCATTTTCCCCAACGGGATACTTACAGGGATTTCTTTTAGCAGCTCCTCCTTCGAGAGTTTAGTATTTTTCAGCACTTTAATTCCATTTTCCTGAAGAACATCGACGCATTTCTGGTCAATCTCGTCTGATATTAACACGGAGCTCAAATTCACTGACATGCTGCTGTCTCGGATTGAATGAAGAAGACCGCGGTGTAAACGTGGCCTTGAAGTTAAAAATAGGCTATTTCGAAACTTGCGCACTGTCAGCACACTGTCTCTAAATGAACAGTTTGAAGTGAGTTTCACAACTTTATGACAGTCTTTTTATAAGACATTATAAGTGCAGTTTACTAAAATATTGTTTCAATATTCTTTATTCTTTAATTTTGAAAAAATACAATGATAAATTTCGCAACATGTTTATGGCAGTGTAAAAATAGAAATCCACGTGTTGTTGTACGGAGGTTCATCAATGATAAAAATAAACGAAAAAATCTCAACTTTGTAAATGAATGAAATGTTGGTGTACGAAAAGTTCAAATATATTACAATTTTACGTAAACAAGCAAATTCAAAGAATTGTGGTCCTCCGCTTTCGGTGTTTTTTGTGGGGGAGATGTCATTTTTTATGACATATTGTCTCAAATATGAACGCCCTATCATATGTCATGTGGTTCTTGAGGAGAAGGTTTTTCCTTTATATTTCTATGTAAAAATTGGATTCTCTATTGTAGCTCAGCTCAACTCCCAGGAGCATGATTTGAACAATTTATCATCTACACTACCGCAGGACGCTTTCACATACATATTATAAGTTTCAGGTTTTCTAGCCCAGTGGTTAATGACGCCAACCTATTTTTGTATTTTCTTTGCTTATTTCCCCTTTTTCTTCCCCTTTTTCTATTTATCATAACAATTTAAACTCCTCCTCACTTTAGGATGCTTTGTACAAAGTTTGATTAAAACATTAAAATATGTGAAATTTTCCTTCACCTTAGGATATTTTGTACCAAGTTTGGTTAAAATTGGCCCAGTGGTTCTTGAGACGAAATTGAAAATGTGAAAAAAAAGTTTACAGCTAGACGGACGGACGGACGGATAACGGGTGATAAGTAAAGAGGTGAGCTAAAAAAAAAACCCCAAAAATAATCAGGAGACCTGGATTTTATTTATTTACCTTATTTTTCATTGAGTAATGAACACAGGAACGGATCTCCATAGAAATGTTTGACCAGTTATAGTTTGATGGAAAATTTTACGGTTATTTTTAGTACATGTACATATATTTTCGCCTGACAGGCGACAAAAGTTCGCCATCGTTGCATGCATGCTGATCTGGGATGAAAAAAAATCCAGGGCTAGGGAGATAATTGTACATTGGACTTTTAAAATATTCCATGCATAATACTTTTTGTTAGTGATATAAAATGAAGTCTGTCGATCATCATGACCAGCTAGATAATATAAGACCCAGATGGATGGAAATATATGATAATATCAAAAGTAAAATTTTAAACAATCATTATATTTTTCAAAGTATAACTTGACGTTTAATTTGGTACATTACATCTTTACCTGTATACTTGTCCCATCAGACAAGTCAGAATACATGTATAAATATCGTGTGACCATCCTATGAAAGAAAAACCTCAACAAAGCCAAATAAAAACTTTACAGATCAGATGAGGGCTTTAATGCAAGCGAAATAAATAAGTTTTTATCAATTTTAGATAATTAGGACATATTTATAATGACTACGTTTTAATTATATATATATTTTTTGCTTCAACGTCCCTTATTTATGAAGTAAGATACCTTTAGCAACCGCACTTGGTTTTATATCTCTCAGCTTATTCAATATGCAAGGGAATAATTTACGTATGAACAATTTCTATAACGAGGTAAGTTAAAATTACTGATAAACAAGTAGATAAAACAAGAATACGAACAGTCTTGTTTAAAATCATTTCTTTAGTTCTATGGTCGATATAAAATATAAAATGCTGACGAATGTTTTTCATCACAATTGTTAAGCCATTATTCACATACTGAATTGTTGACAGATTTTCCCATAATTTCCCAATCATGACAAGGAGCACATGCATGGTGGGTGTGACCAATCGGCAGGGGATGTTTACTCCTCCATGGCACCTGATCCCACCTCTGATGTTTTAGAGGCCCGTGTCTGCGCTGCTTCTGATTTGTATGCTTTATATGAATTTTTGCATTGAGCCTGAAAACTGTTTTTTTTTATCTCAATATATTTCATTCCAAAGTAATCGTGATTTTAATAAGCTTTAATTCAAATATTTAGTCGCATTGGTATACATGTAAAGTGAAATACTGACATAATGTTAATTGCTGTGCGTTATTTAAGCTGTTGACACAAAAATAAAATTAAACATACATGTAAAGTTTGTGTGTTATTTCAACAAACAATTTTATAATTACTTCACATACATCTACAGTGTATTGACTGAGCTGATGCGGTTCATATGATTGTGGTATACAGGCTTTATAATAAGTGATGGCGATCACATGACTTAAACTAGCTGTCACATCTAGATGAATTTAGTTGAAAATGACTAAACGTTTATGCCACTATTGTATTTCCACATTTATATTTATTAAAATAGAAAATTTTATAATAAAAGCAAAATTTTCTAATAAAAAATATGGGAAGACACATTATATGTATGTGTTTTAATTGGTAAGTCTGTGATTAATCATAAATAGGATAATTTGTGACATGGAAACATTTGATAAAATTCTTGAAAATTGTCATCTTTTATTTACGAATTAAAACGTTTAATAATAAATGAACGATGAATTTTCATACAAGAAAGCTGCATGCGTTTGCCACATCTTATTACGAAACACATGTTTATAAGTTGACGGTGCTTAAAAAAAATACATTATAGGTGCAAAATTTATATCAGAAATTGCTTAAGAATGGGGTTTGCAGATTTGAATAATTCATGATTTTATTAATATGTGCATCTCTTAATACAACATTGATATAATTACTTTATCTATAGCAAGGTAAAATATGATAAAATAAGGTAAGTTGAATTATGTATGTTCAACATTATATATAATTGCATATAGAATGAAAAGGTTATGCATAATTCCTTGTTTGAGCATAGAAACTGTAAAATATCTGTTGTTTTCGAAATGATCACATTTTAATTAGGAATGAATTAAAAAAAAAATGCTTGAATATCCTACCAGGTCTGTGAAAATCATGTCTAGATTACAAAAATATTGACTGCTGTAAAGGAGAGACTTTAGAAGTACGATGATACAGAATATTATAAAAGTGTCGTAAACCAGTTGTGGATATTCTAAAACTCAAAATAACGTTGAAAAATAATGTGGATCCACTGGCATAATGTCAAAATGTACAACTTCTCTTCATTTTATAAAGTCATTCCTCATGATCATTTAAATACATGTAAAGGCTTTTTGAAACCATATATACAACCGCTTTTTCAACAAAAAAAGGAAGTAAAAAATTTCTCTATCTTTGTTAAAATCACTATGCTCCCTGAAGCTGATATAAAAAGAATACTACAGGTGGAGTTCCTCACTGTCCACATCTATGTAGCCTTCGGAGACCATGCAGGTCTTCCAACAAAATGTTAAAATTGCAACGTGCTCCTTTATAATCTGACTTGTTTCCTACGAAGCAAAATTTATTTTAAAAACTTATACCAGAGAAGAAAAAAACCCGGCCACTTATGCTGGCCTTAAACTCGACGTTTAGATCAATCAACGAGTTGAGCATCTCATGCCGACCGGTCACACCCCCATATGTTCCTTGTCATTATCAACAAATAGCAGAAAAATCTGTGGACAACTCAGTATGTAAATTAAGCTAACAATCAGTATGAAATAGAATTTGACCTATAAATGATAAATTGTATTTGCTGACAAGGTCAGACCATAGAACTTACGCTATAACTTTAAACGAGACTGCTAATATTCTTGTTTCATAAAACTTGTTTGTCATTAATTTAACTCGGTTTAGAAATGGTACATATGTAGAGAATGCTCTTGCATATTGAATCAACTGAGAAATGTAAGCTCCGTATGCAAGGGAAGACGTGGATTAAAAAGTTAAAGTCATCATGTTTATCATAAAGCTTGGTTGAAAGATTACCATTAATGTCTTTTTCAAGTAAATATCCAAATACGAATCAGGTGTTTCAGACTCTGTGGTATCTTTTATCTCAATCTTACCTGAGATATATCGAATCGACAAAAGAATGAAAATACTTGCAACCTTTGTTAATCGACAATACGTCGTCGATATATCTAAATGTCGACCTGAAAGTCACATCAAATGATTTTTTTTAACTTATAAAATTATTTATTGCACAAATTCTGCTTTATATGAATACAAAAATAGGTCTGTTAATAACGGGCGCATTTGGTATCAATGAAAATTCAAATAGTTTTTTGGAAGACCTGGTCTGTAAAACCACATAGATAATGTCAATCAGAAAATCAAGCATATTTTTGATGTCAACTTCAGATCTAGAGTACTTATGTGTGCAATCGGAATGCTTTTTTCACAAAATATTTTTACAAATGACCAATGACAAGGTAACTAAATTAACGAGTTCCATTTTTATTGAAAAAGCAGCTGACAATGATTAAAAAAAGCTTGGACTTTAATTTAAGGCATCATCATGGGGAGAGTTGGTATATAAAGTTGAAAAATCGTAAGTTTTTTTACTGTTGATTTTGGTAAGATCTCGTGATTTCAAATTTTCCAAAAGTTCCTTGGAATTTTAAAGTATCCACATCTGATATACACCATGCACTTCCCGAGAACATAGTTGAACAATACTATTGAAATTTCTCCTTCACCATTGTTAATTAATCTTGGTGAGGAAAAAAAGAAAGAGGTTTAGTTGAACATTTTCTGGGACCCGATATGAAATTCAGTCTTTGTTTGTAAGGATTTCTATGAAGTTTCGAAATCAAATATAGATATGGTAGTTCAAATTCATTATGGTTGTTTGGGATATTAAAATATTCAAACTGAATTAGGATTTTGATGAATTTCATCCTAAGAAAGGAAACTATGAGTATAAGTAGGATTACCACTTGTAGAATTAAATCCAAGTTCTTCTAAAATACAATTTGTGTAATAAGCCTTGCAAACGAAGAGAATGCTGTTGCCAGCTTATTTACTGTCTTTATAAAATTTCGAATAGCTCCAAATTATCAAATTTTATCAGTTTATTTTCGCTACACTGCACTCAAATGTTCTTCCTCATCCATTAGCCACATGGTTCCCGAGAAGAAGAACATCTAAAACATTTAAATTTGAAATTATATTTACTTTATCACGTATATTAGCCTGAAACATGTTGTGGGGACACGCTTTGTGTCCCCATTCTTGCATGGTGTATGTATTTCTTTAAGAATTTAAACAGAAAATCTGAACCGACATACAAATAGTAATTTTAAAACAGAAAATATTTATTAGCCAACAATTACATAACAGATTAATCATGTATTAAAAAGTTAATTTTTGAAGGTCAATTAATGTCACAGTTCTCCTCATGACATTCTTTTTTTTCTACTCTATGTCCTTCACTTATTTCTACGATCTCTCCTGGTTTAACGGCCTGTATAATTAAGGACATACGCAAAATAAACGTAGGTCATTTAAAAAAAATGTTTGGTTGTCCTCTCCAGACCAAATGGGCCGACTCAATACTTCTTCGATACAATGACCTTGTCAGAAAATACAATTTATCATTGAGTGAAATGCTGACTGACGTTTTTCATACTAATTGTTAGTCCATTATTTATACACTGAATTGACGACGGATTTTTCCGTTATTTCCCGATCATGACGGCGGGTGTGACCGGTCAACAGGAAATGCTCACTCCTCCATGGCACTTGATCCCACCTCCGATGATTTACAGGTCCGTGTAATTTTGCTCTGCTCCTATTTTGTATTGTTTTATGGACTTTCATATTGAATACTGTTTGTTATATCTCCATATCCTTCATTACACTCCAGGACACGATATATTTTTCTTTTTATTCCTCAACAGATATGTTGAAATTTTCTGGAAAAAAATATTTTCCCACCTACCTACCAACCCAAAAATTTTACCCTGAGTCGGGAGAAGGCAAGCAAAATTTTTTTTAACGATTGCCTTACCTACTGATAACTTTTCAAGATATTCTTAAACTAAAATCCTACATGTAGTGTCATCAGACATATAGACAAAAAATCCGCATGTATTTACCAGGGGTTTGAAAAAGATAACAATTGATGACAATTCTTGTACATATCAGAGAACAATATGCCCCATCTCAATACTTTACATATATCATAAAAAGCTGTTCTTTTTATCCAAATTTGTTTTTAAAGAAGTGCACAACAGTATTATATAGAAAGTAAATGTGGAACAAAGTTCCATAGATATTGGAACTATTTCACTCCAGAGAAAAATACAATTGAGATCAAACTATGCTATGTAAAGGTAACTATGTCCCTAAATATCATTTTAAGAACATCGTTTAAATTCGAACTCATCTTAAAAGATTTATTAAATTGATGCAGTCCCTATTCTATGAACCTTTGTTAAGACTCTTCATATATACTGCACTCGGAAAACCTTCAACTTTACATTAATAAAAGAAATAACTGGTTCAAAATTGGAGTCTTACAATTTCAGTAAAATGAAATCTACGTTGTAATAATGCCAAGCCCAAAAAACAATCTTCATTAGTGTATTGACATATCAAGTATTGTGTAATTTTGCGCGGTTGAGATTATACTAGTTGTCCTGCGATATAAACATTTGGCTATCGAAATAAAGTGTATATAATATACATGTATATTCAAATTTTAATATTTAATTTTTATGACTCAAAGATGACAATATTTTATACATGTAACTATGAGTTAGATATTCATTTCACCTGTTCGAGATCGAGATGGAAATTTTCAAAGTAACTCTATAAAATTTAGCACAAATTAATGCGTACATTTACAGTTGTTTTCTACGAAATTTGTAAAACTTATGATTGGGTTTTATGATTGTATGGTATGGTGGCATATTTATGACATCCACATAATTTTTTGTCAACATAAGATATCACGTCGTCAAGACAACTATCGCGTCAGTTTATGATAACTTTCTGCTTTGTCGTCAAACACCGACCTTTACCTTGTGCAGTCAAGATATATTTTTGCGATAGCCATCTCGACAAAACAAGAAAATTTATCTTGTATTGCAATTAAAAGTTATCTCGTCATGCCAAGATAGCGTACTGCAACAAAACGAGTTAGCTTGTCTTGACTTGACAAGATATAAAGTCGGTGTTTGTCGATAAACCAGAAAGTTATCATCACTTGGCGAGATAGTTATCTTGACTTGACATGATATGCTATGTTGACAAAAATTATGTGGATGGCATAAATATGCCACCATAGTATGTAATTTAAAACTGTGAGCAGTCTGCACCCAGCACATTAAAGTCATTACAGTTCCCATGCATTTGAATAGTCGGATTGCTTCATATTTATATCCATTTTTACTTCATTTAATGTTTTTGAGTAAAGAAAAACAAAAAACCCACAAGGAATAACAAATAATACTGTTTGTAAACTACATTTCCTAGACTAAAAAACAAGAATTTTAATCAAACAATGAATCACGAACTTTAAATAAAATTTTATGAATGACATGTTCACTTCAACTGTTTGAACGTTCGGTCCCTGGTCAGTTTATTGGCACGTTTCACTAATGTAAATTGTCAGTTATTTCCGGTTGTTGGGGGGAGTACTACTTGCGGCTGTTATGACCTGGCCCGCTACAGGAAGCACAGCAGCGGGCGGCGATCTGAGGGGTAGTGCACATTGAGGTCCTAAGAACCCGGATGTAATACTCCGCTACCCGGTCACATGATATGTTGAACACGTCAAGATCTTGACAATCAGACGACGTCACGTGATCTGAATTCTTGGCAAGGTCAATATTTTTCTGTATTTCTGAATCGTCTGGAAAGAGAATTTAAAGGAATGCATGCAGATTCAAATTAATATAAAAGCAATATACATTGAAATCGAAATAAAAGATACCACAGAATCAGACACATCGGTTTCATATTCAGCTGTTTATCTACGGGAAGAAATCGATGGCAATTAACTGACAGTCAATCGTTGTAATGACCTTGAGGACTTCAACTTTCTTATCAAAAACTTCCTCTATTTTTGCAGCGAGATACATAATGTACATGTACCATTGTCACATGCATATGAGGTTTCTCGGATGATTAGATACCAGAACATTTAAGCAGGAATGATGCTCTAGTACTAACCATATCGAAAACGAGATAGATTCCTGGCAAATAAGTTGACGATAGGGGAATATAAACAAACTCTTTTAAATTCAGTTTCACATACTCTATGATCATAACAAAGACTTTCATTCTCAAATGAAAGAACTTATTTGCAGGGAGGTCAATGTCAGATGAAATTTTAAGTACATGTATGTTTGTTGTCAAGTCGAAAATTGTTCAACGTCTTTCATACAAATTGTAAGGCCATTATTTTCATACAGAATTTTATACAGATTTATCCATTTAATACCATAGCATTGCATTTGACAAATGGCGGGTATGACCAGTAAATAATTCTCCATGGCACTAATACCCCTCTCTGGGAATAGGTCTTTATATTTGCTGTGCTTACCATGTATGTAATGAATATCATATTAGAGATTTTTGAATTAAAGTTTGTTTTCTATTTTATTTGTTAATCAGATGCGTTGCTAAGGTTTATGTTTGCTGCAGACTTTGTATGGGAATTATTAAAAAACAGAAAACAAATAAGTTCTAATTTTAAGATAAAATAAATATTCGTAGTACTTTATCGAATACATTTAACGCCAATTGATAGAAAAGGAAAATCATATTTTCGAATCTACTACTATTTTTCCCTATCTAAACTGAATGAAACTTTACAATGTTTTATGCGAACACTACTTTATGCAATTGAAAGTAAAATTTAATATGAAAAGTGTGGATTCAGTAATGATTACTTACTTGCAGAAACTATACAGAAAACACAGAACAAGGACAATATCAATGTCAGGAAACTGGAGAAATTCATAGTTAATACGTTAAAAACAGCACAGGAAAAATATGAAAATGGCTACAACAACAACGATAATCTCGCAAGGATTAAAGCGTCTTTACTGATCAGGATTAGGAGGTCAAATATTTAAATCTTTATTATTCGTGTATTTGATCATGATCACTTACACACATGTCGCAATAAAGGTCTTTAATACAAACATACCCTCAGAGCATTAGAAAATTGTTGTACATTTAAAAGTGAAAAGATTAATATCACTGTATTATATGATTCTTCAAAAAAGGTTGTATTTTCATAATATTAATGTTGTTTATAAAAATTAAAGAATTATCACATTGCGAAAGCATGTCGCATAGATTAATATTAAATGTTTTTACAGTTTATTATAAGCTTTCTTACCTATACCTCGATAAAATATGTCTAAAATAAATTTGTAGTTTGTTCAATGTAATTAATATCAAACTATAGAATTTTGCGGTAAATATTGGTAACTCAATTTTAGGCAGCAAAAGATTAAATCCTGATTTTTTTTCATAAAAGTTCAAGGTAGACATTTAAATATATAACAAGGAAGACACACCTCTACCATCCCAATGCCATGCTAATGTAATATTTGCTGTACTGTTAAAAACAATTAAGTTGATCCATATTAGATGAGAGATATTTCTTTGACACAAGCTAAAGAAGGAAATTTCTGAATTAATAAATATGAATTATGATATACATTCAATTACATTTTTCTACTGTTCATTATCTCCATATATGTCATGTAATGGAGAAAAAGGATTTAATTAAAATGAGTCTCTATAACAGAGCTATCAGCCAATACTTGAATTCTAGTTGACATCCTTATTCGAAAGCATGTTGAAAGTACTCGCATATTTTTTTTTCGAAATCATGCTCATTCTTACGTCATTTGTAAGACCTTAAATATGACTTCTTCTTGTTACGTAACCACTCTTTTTTGTCTATAATGCTAGCTATTGCTTTCCTTTCTCTATAGCAATTGTATCAACTTTATTCTTGAGTTTTGTACACTTTACATCTCTACTTCCTCCGTCATATTTTATTTATACATTACAAATGTACTCACATTGATTTAACATTGGAGTCCTTCCTTACATGTTAACTTTGAAGAATTCCATTGAACAAACCTAAATTTCATCAACGCTATCTGTATTAGAATTCTACACTTCATTAAAATCTTTACAAACAAAAGATAGTTTGCTGAATCAAGCAAGTGCTCTTTCACTTTGGTTTGTGCAGTGACCTTGATACTATATATATTATAAACTATATAAACTTCCTCCTTCATGGCATCTGATCCCATCTCTGATGTTTTGGAGGTCCGTGTTTGCTCTGCTCCTATTTTGTATTGTTTAATGGACTTCTGAGCTTGAATACTGTTCATTATCTTCATATACTTCATAATTTGTAGTTTGACTGACATATTTAATACTGTAACATATTAGACCTTTGTCTTCATACTTGAATTAACTATCTAGCTGATCAATAAATACGGCGTATGTTGGGGATGCTTTCCCCTTCATGGTATCCGTTCTCACCTTTGTCACTGCAAAAGGTCCGAGTTTGCCCTGTTTAGTAATTTGTACTGTTTACAGGAGCTTTTGACATCGCTAATCGTTCGTTATCCTCACAACTTCCATTTTATTTTGAATAATTTTTCCTAACACTATTAGTCTTTGGTCCTTCCTGAAAATATATTTCAGATATGAATCAAATTATTTCAAGTGAAAAAAAGCGGTTCATGTGTAATTTTCAGAAGAAAAAACATCAATATTGCTATTTTTCTTTTATTATTTCGACCATTGATGAGAAGAAAGAAACAACTGTGATTTTACACACATTCCCTAACACGCCACACTTAACAATGAATACACGAAAAAATATTGGTGTCCGGCATAATTTCCACTAAAAGAACCAATCACAATATTGTACATATTAACTATTTAATGTATTATCTAAATAATTTACATATCATATTCAACAGTTGTGTATTATAATTACCAATTACAACTGCAGACATGATGATGTCCTGATGAAACATGTAATCTTAGACAAGTAAATATTAAACAGATCACTTTGAAAGTACAAGACGTGAATAAAGACATTCTCCAAAAACAATATCTTGATATTTTGCATAAATGATTGCTTACATTCTATACTAGTGAAGTTTCTACTAAATAAATTAAAGTCAACATATGTTTTTATGAGTATACATATAAATAGAAAATATGATAGAAATTTTAACAAGAGGCCCATGGGCCACATCGCTCACCTGAGTATTGTGGCTAGGAGAAAAGCAAAAATCAGTTTAGCATTAAAAAGCTTAAATGCATGAGTGGTACCTTTGATCCCCCATTGTGGCCACATCCTATCCCTGGGGGTCATGATTGGTACAAATGTAGAATATATAAGGATGCTTTCACATGCGTATATATAAACTATATATTGGTTCTTGAGAAAAGATTTTTAAAGATTATCTATATACCTAATTGTTAAACTTTGATTCCTTTTGGCCCCAACTAACCGGGGGAACATTATATATGGCGTATGTTGAATTTACACTACCAAAGGATGCTTCCACATGAGTCTAGCCAAATGGTTCTTCAGAAGAAGAATTTTAAAGATTTCCCCGATGTATACCTATGTTAATCTTTGCCCCCCCCCACCATAATGGCCCCACCCTTCCCATGGGGGTAATGATTTGAACAAACTTGAATCTACACTACCTGAGGATGCTTCCACAATTTATTTTTAAATTTTAAATCATTTTTTCTAGCATTATTCTTGCTTCTTCCAATATATATATATTATAAGAGGGCATGACCCTCCATTTGTAAAAAATTATATCCCCTTTACCCAAGGATACTTTGTAGCAAGTTTGGCTGAAATTGGCCAAAATTATTTTTATTAGAAGAAGATGAAAATGTGAAAAGTTTACGACAACTGTGACACGACAACAACAACAACACACCAACGTTCAAAAATTTTAATACAGAAAAAGCTATTGAGCCTTCGGCTTTAATTATTGAAAAAATCAATTTATTATACATTTTTTATATCAGATAACTGATCTACTTTATTTACAAATTTGTTGAGCCACCGAAGTTTAATATGGTCTTTGAAGATGTTGCTAGACCTTCTTTCTAAATCTAGAACAGTAATGTATCACGCAAAGCTTTGTCAAAAATTGCTTAGAAAAGTTAGAAAAAAATTTCTTTTATAGCTAAAAATTGACATCTTTTACAGCATAAATCATTGTCCCTAATATAAAGACTTTTGGAAAAAAATATTGAAAAGAGCTGCTAAAGCACAAAAACTATCGTGAAAAATTTATCTGTTGAGGTATATATAAAATTCCTCTCATTATGGTTAATAGATACTCTTGTGAGAGACAAAAAATAATATAACTGGGATAAATGACTATAATTAGAATTTTTTAAGGTATACACGTATTTTGTCAAGTTTCCCAAAGGGATTGAAATTGCTTGCAAACATGAATTATACAATGCATTTCAATTCATTTCAATTCTTTTGGACAATCATTGATATAAAAAAATCTTTATTGAGTAGACAGAAGAGAAAAAAACTTTTAAATATTGATGAAGACTTTTCTCTGAATGGTTAACTTTATGATAAAGTTTCTTTTTTCAATATGGTCCAACTTCCGATATTAAAACTTTTTGACTTTTTATAGAGTCTTAAGAAAAAAAACTATTACACATGTAGAAACATTCCAGATTACAAAATCATAATGGAGACATTTCAACTCAAAAAAAGTATAAAAATTTATATTACTCAATGGATGCTTTAATAAATCTTTATATTAAATGTACACCAATTCAAACACAATGTATATCAGCAGTTCAAAACTGAAATAAAAATACATGAAGAGGTATGTGTAAAGTTAGATAAATGGCCTGATAACAATATTGCAGTCGTTGTTGCTCAAACAAAACACTTTAAGTGTCAATTACAATATTCTAAAATCTAAACACAAACCTACATTGCAGATAACCTTCAGAACTATATCTTGCCGAGTTTATGCTTTGCAATAATTCTTTTACAGTGAAGCAGTCATATTGCACTATTATGCCATGTGCGATTTCTGTACACTTATCACACCGCTGTAATGGCGTCTTTCCCGTTTGGAATATCAACTCGTACAAGGTTGAGATTGTCTTTATCTTCGTTGTATCCGGATAATTCATCTTTGGATAAGTGATAAACTATCCCAGCCCCAATGCTGTCTCCGACAACATTTGTCATTGTACGAAATCGATCCCTGTGAATACATTTAAATGAATATTTATATTTAACAGTTTTAAATTGAAATTTCAATAAAAATTTTCTAATTGCTATAATGCAAACCTTCATTTCCTGATACTTTATAAAGTAAAAATAAAAGAAATCCAACAAGATAGCTTAACTAAACAAAGGTATTCAAACACTTCAGTGAAAAAAATGCATTCAAACAAAATTTGATTTCTTTAATACATGACAGTGTAACACACAGGAAAATGCTCTCTTTTTTTTATGTTTGAGCTCTGCTCCTATTTTGTATTGTTTAAAAAAATGTTATTTATCCTTTTCATTATTATCAACACAAGAAAATCTTATAATAATCTGAAACTCAAGTAAAACGTTTATAACGTTATTGGTTGGTTTAAAATTTATTGAAAAAAAATCATACAATCCCAGAAACTTACAAAAACCAATCAACAACAAGGATCAAAGTTACGTCATCAATTGGTAAACCAACAGCTGCAAGGACAATTACCATTGTAACCAATCCAGCTTGCGGTACGCCTGCAGCGCCGATAGATGCTGCCGTAGCCGTTATACTGTAAACGAGTTTTAAATCACTACATTCATTTTGAGACTTAAATACAGAATACAAAATATATTAAATCAGAAAAGCTATTTATATAAAAATTGTTGGAAATGTATTGAAAACAATTATGCCTGATTGTCACTATTTGGCCAAATGACATATCCATATCGTTGACTTGCGCAATAAAAAGAGCTGCCACTGCCTCGTAGAGAGCCGTCCCATCCATATTAATGGTAGCGCCCACAGGAACCACAAAGCTGCCAACCCTCTGGTCGATTCCATTATTCGTTTCCAGGCAACGCAGAGTAACAGGCATTGTTGCTGAGCTGAATCCATGTAAGAATTTAAAATAATGCAAATGAGAATTTGAGTTTTAAAATTCATGTAAAAAAATCTATATGCCAATTAAAAGCTACACATCCTGATTACATGATATCTAGATCTGGCTTTACATATCAGACACAGACTGTTTTGTTTAGAATGGCTATAATAATCAATTTTATTTCAACCTGCTCGAAGTCCCAAAAGCTGTAGCCATTGCTTCCAGAATACCACGAAGAAAGGCATATGGGTTGCGTCTGGTCAGGACAAAATACAAGAGAGGTAGAATAACGGCACCATGGATCAGAAGTCCAAACAAGACAGTCAGGAAATACAGACCGACACGTGTCATCAGAACTCCGAAATCCGCCATGCCCACGATTTTACCAGCGATCAGAAACGTTATACCAATAGGAGAGTACCTAAAGATGAATTTATTAAGATACTTGTATTACCCGAAATGTTACAACTATTGTTGTGCAGTTCTGATAATAAAACAAACCATCAATACACGTAAGTTGTCAATAGGTCAAATCTTTTCAATTCAGTGTCCTTACAATATTTTTAGGTTTCCAAAAACATCTTCTGGACAACCAATTACGGATGAAAACGAACTTTTCATGTGAAGAAAAACAAAACTGAACTTCTGGAAGCAGTAAACAAGATTTCATATAACTTAAGCATTCAGAAAATAGATATTTTAAATATTTAATCTGCTTTATTTCCCAGCTGATGGAGTCACCTACCATATGAAGACCACAAAGAGCTTCATGGTGCACTCGGTGACACAGTTGCAAAAGTTCAGCAGCGGTTTTCCCTTCTCACCCATCCGACCAATGACGATCCCAAAACAAACAGAGAACACGACAAGTCCTAGAATGTTAGATTGACCCGTCTCTCCTTTCGAAGGTTCCACCGTGACAGATTCTGATGGATTTAAAGATATAGTAGATATACATGTAAAATTTACTAATGAAATGTCTGTATTCAAGACAAAAAATACCCCCTGTTGTTTCAGAGGGCATTTGAGACTCCTCAAGAATGCATAAGTTCTTATTTGGAAGATTGCTGGAAGATATAATATTTAACTCATGTATTACAAGGCTTTAAATTTTCATTTCAATGTCGTATGTATTTTTATGTACGTAGCCGTATATATCTTTCCAAGTCAAGGTTTTCTGATATACCGTACTTTGTTTAATGTGGATTGGAAATGCATTAGAAACCTTTGACTTGGGAAGATGGTGAAGACTGTATATGGTTAATTTATAATAAAGCTGTGAACACCATGAAGATGAATCAACAATGAATTAAAAATGACAGTTGCACTTCTGTTGTGGAATATGCAAAACTTTTATGCAATAACGAAATAAAATACATGTGGAAACCTGTGACATTGCCATTATACACTACTATAGTAACTAAATTACTAAAAAGTATTTCGATATATGTCATTGAATGATAGTACTGTATCATGTATAGCACATTTGAATTCCAAGGCACCAACTGGAATCAACCAAAAATTCATAATTTGTTTCATCATATGATCCTCACCTTTCAGGACTTCAGTCGTGTTTTCTACGTCTGAGGTTATATTTTCCAGGGCAACCGAAATATTCTCTACAGTAATCGTCTCTTTGAGATCGGTCTTGTACTGAAAGAACCCAGAAGAAAGTTTAAGAACCTTGCAAGATACGAATGGTAGGTAAAGAAAAAACTTGTGACAAGAGTATTTACGGTGAAATTGAAGAGCATGGATCAATATATTATGAAATCATGCTTGCAAAACAATTACTATCGCAACAGGTAAGGAAAACAATTTTTGACTTTGAATTTCATATGCATCAAAGTGAATTGATTAACGCATATTTTAGATGAGATGAAATGATAAATTGAACAGGCTTTGTTTATGACTATCCAATGTATATCTTACCGCCGTGTAGCAGGCAACAATCAAGTTATCAGGGAACATATTTCTGAAAAATAATAAAAAGAATCTTAATTTCGGAATAATAGCTAGACAAAAAATTGTCAGACAGAATTGATTATGAGTCAAAGTTTTTCCTTGTATTTATAAAGTCCGTCGCATGGGTCGTTAAAAGATGCTTGTGTCGAGGATTACTATCCTCTTGGCTCGTTAAAGGTATTTTCTGTGGTTTTCAAAATGGAGTAGGCCCATTAGGGACTTCCAGAAAAAACCCAAAATATTTGAAACCCTGAATCAAATTATAACCACCTAAAATCACTAAAGTATTGCCGATTGAGTGTAAAACAATAACAATCAATTAATCAATGTTTGTATATGAATGGTTGAGGTTAAAATAAAGTAAAATATTACAAGCAACCTTCGGGTAACATTCAATGAAACTTACATGTATACCAAAAGAATCAAACTGTAAATTTGGTTTTCGATTTATAGTTTTTACAGTTTGGTAGTTGCAATGAAAGATAACTTAGAGAAGGTAATTACACACTTTTGCATGTAAATACTGAAAAGTTAAAGCGTTGCCAATCTAATAAAAATGTATTGTTTTGAAATAAGACTAGACAAAAGAGAATTCAGTTTTAAAGCTTTTTTATGTTAAATATAACTTCTGTAAACAGCACAGATTTTAGGGTTTAATGTTGTCAGGTATTTCAGGGAACAATCAACTGTTGTCGATTGACTTCTCTCAGCGGCCAATTTTGGTGATATTAACTGCTTAACGATTTCATTTCAGGGCGCGCAAATAGATATCCGTCTGTTTACTTGACAAATCATTTTTAAAAGCTCTTTAGAAGCGAAAAAATGAAAGGAAAACAAATCAAATGGGTAACGATCAGAAAGGTTTCTTTGTCAAACGTCAGGCACAGCACCTAAAATTCTAAAATCTAGACTCCGCATCGGTTCTAATATCCGGAATGCTGCGCCGAGTTATTGAATGAAATAAGCTGCGGCGCATTTAATTAGTCGATTACAGCAATGTTTGGGGACAGTAATCAATAAGAAGCATTGAGTGATATACAGGGAGACTCAGATATTGGTTGGACTGGTCGATTGACCTCTTCTCACTTTAATTTTTTATTTTGACTCGTGAGAAAAATGTACGAAGTACTCGCAAGAGAAGAACTTTACGTCACGAAAGTCTTCAAAGTAGCGCGAAAAACTAATCAATTATAGATGAAAATGATCACTTTCATGTCTAGAGAAATTATTAACAAAGTCTCTTTATATGTTCTCTCACAACATCCAGAGCAAAATTTAACGTTTAATACTGAAAATGTACGTAATATAACCGTTTTCACCGTTTCAAATAATGAAACAAATCGGAATTAAACGACAATTTACCCAATTAAGAGAGAAGACCATAAATTCGCTGTTGGACTGATGTCACATAAAAATTGTTCAATTGCTGATAAAAGCAATAGATAACACAAAATCGCTTTTTTACGTTCAAGATCCAGACAATTTATTATCTACAGTGATATTTTTGATTTTAGAACGCTAGCTATTATGTTATAATTAATAGAATTCAATCTCACCACATGGTAACAAAATTGACTTTTTTCTGATTGGAGAACGTCCAGCGGATGTTGTAAATATTTCATAACCCATGGCGTGCAGCGGATGGGATGCAGAGAAAAGCGTGATGAATGTCGGCTACACGGTAATTACAATGAAGAAAATGATCATAGCTCAGTGATTTTTGTTTACTCTCTGAAAGTGTTGTAAGTCGGATTTAATTTCTTATGATTTACGTTCATTCTGAATAATGATATCCCTTGCATATAGATAACATCGAATCCATACGACAGCAGAAATAAATATCACCAATTAATTTAAATCATTTGGAACTTTGTATGATTTGTTTAAAGAGATTTGCTAATCAGTAAATGTTCTCCGAATTTCTGTATTGTTATATCAACGAAATCATCCTACATGCATAAAAGTCAACCAGTCAAACTGCTTTTAATTCCGAATTCAAAAGATTGTTTTTGTTAATCTTAACTTGGATAACACTCAAGTTTAAAACCCCATTGAGCTCAATTTAGCATTGTATGAAATCACACATTTTTATTTTTCCGAAATTTGTGAACATTTGTTTTTGTAATTTATAAAATGCTTTCTATTCATCTGTACCAAGTTTGGGATTCAGGAGAGCCCATTGCGAAAATGATCACAATATCCATAGATTTATTTGTGATAAAAAACAACCTTTCATTAATTAACATATATGCAAGGGGAAAATGCAGTTTATTTCATATGTAAAATGTATTGTGTCATCCATAGATTCATTCAACATTGCGTACACTTATGTAGCAAAATGTATGATATTCAGATTGTAATCTAAAGGAATTGGCTTTGTGTTGGTCTATCCTATCTCACCTTATCAGGTCCAGGAAGGTGTCCACAGAGTTCAGCTTTTTGGACTCCCCGTACCTGGGGATCTCAGTGTCATCGCCATTAGCCCCGGGTCGAATTGACACGGCCATGATGATGCCCAATATGACAGCTAACAGCGTGGTGGTACCAAAATACGCCATCGTTCTCAGACCCATTTTGCCACATGTTTTAGCGTCAAGTCCCGCGATCCCGCCAATTAAACTTGCAACAACCAATGGGAGTATGAGCATTTTGAGCATGCGCATCAGCATTTCTCCGGGAAATTGTAAATACATGATTTCTCTTTTCGTTAGTTTTCCTGTTGCTCTTATTCCAAACCCGATTGCACAGCCAAAAACCACCGAAAGCAGTAATAGAACTAATATTAGATTCTGTCTGAGTCCTTTTACACACAAATGTAACATATTCGTTCCATAGCTTCTTTGAAGTGTTCCTTCATTTTCATACAAGACCTGGGTATCATATTTGGTTGAGGAATCGTTGTTGTATAAAAGTTTAGATTCTGGATCCACTAATGTTTTAGTCGGTGGCTTATAATCCATTTTTGCCTTTTAATTTCCAAAAATTAATGATATTATAAAACTTGAGATATTGACATAGTCGTCACTCGATTCAAGCTTGTTTTGACGAAAGTTGTGCTGTCTTGTGATGTTTAAAAAGAACCTTTTCCTCACCAGTCGTTAGGTGTATTCGGAACTAAGTGGAGCAAGGACATGAACAAAAACTACTAGGTAGATACGAGATCATTACGAAAAGCGCATGCGTGAGAGACAAACTCATCCATCAATATAAAAATACTTATTTGCAGCTCTACATTGGACATTGCCGGATAATGAATTGCTTTGGAAAGTAAATCAACACACAATATAGATAGGCCAAGGTATGGGAGAAGGAAGAAGTATTTCAGGAGATCGATTTGAGAGGATTACTGACAATATTCCGGCTTTCACCTACCGGGGAAAAGTTCAATCGACTTTCATCGTAGGTCATTTGTCTACTAAAAGAGGAGATTGGAGAGTGAATTAAATGGCATATAAAAATTGGATGACCCGTGATCGTCCTTTAAACTCCAATATGTTGAGATATCTTAATCAATGGTAAAAAATTATGTTGCAAATTGCAGTAATTGAATGAAAGCAGCTAAAAGGGAAAATGTTTTCATCGCATCCTTGATTAAAATTCGAAAGCGGTTTTTTTTACCACAATTATTGAAATCTAATGTTTGTGTATCATGTATATATCCTCCTTTTCAGTTTTTTGCAAATTTCATTATTTAATGTTACTGAAGTTACTGAAGTACTTTTATAATTAACTACATTATATAAAATAGTCTAAGCTTATCCATCGATCATTTTCACACTACCTGTACTATTAGCTTTATATAAGTGCTGCATTTTCCCATAGATGCCCATAGCACATTCTTACATGTACATTGTAAACAAAAATGTCCCAGATTCTGAAAATTATAACACAATACATGAATTTAAATAGCTTTTTTTTTTGTCGTCTTTAGAGAATAACTTTAAAAGAATTGAGGGAATATATATGGGATTAATAGTTGGCGCATTAATAATATAATAATAATATAATTAAGCATATTAGCAACAAACCTTTTCGTTAAGTTTATTAATGCAGGATTGAATCGGAATTCTTGTCTCATGTCTGGGTTTTGATTAAATAAAATACTTAAGGTATATATTTATTGAAATATGTATTATATATTGAGACCTTTTTAATCATTAATGATTTTTTCCATTTATTTGTCGACTCGATATATCCAAAAAAAATTTTCTCTTTCATATATGGATATTTTACAAGCAAAAGACGGTAATGGTTACCTTACAACTACAATCTAACTTTATGATAAGCGTAATGACTCCAACTTTTCTATTGTTAATTTTTCTGAATTGTATAGTAATATATCCTTATCACTAGCATATGTGGGTTAATGTCTTCCAGTTGATTTGAAATGCAACGGTATGCTCCAAGAAGGAATAATTTCTAAAGCGAGAAAATCTTTAGACAGTCAAGATGATGAAACATTAATATCAACAGTCGTGTTAAAATTCACAATTTCACAAGTCTGTGCTTGATAGATTTAAAAATCAAAGAAAAGGTAAATTAGCCAACATAATCTTTCATGGTTAAATTATTTCTGTTAAAATGGTATTAGCATTTGATAGACTCTTCGTGGTAACATGATTATTATCTTATTTAAAGAGAATAACATGTAATGTTTTGAAATGGTTGATGGCACGACATGATTGGCAACAGTATTTTTAAAAATTTTGAATATCAAATATAATCTAATTGATTCCATAACTTTATGATCAAGTCCTCGTGTATCTATATACTTATTAATTTTTTTATATGCAAGAAATATGTGGAGAATCCCTTCTTATATTTAGCTGTTGCAACCACTGCAGAAAAAATATTACAGCTGTACAGCCACACACCCAAGTTTATTATTTTTGTTTACAGCCAATAATTCCACAACCATAGATTTTTTAACTTAAGAAATGAAAAAAAAAAGTTTGAAGTATTAGAACTTAAAATAGTTGATCCAGGATAAAAGTTAGAAATCACTCACATTATAACCCCTCTGCACCTACGTTCAACTAGTAAGAATATTTTTTTGTTTTTGTACAGAAAATGTCCTGTAAAAGAACCAGAAGGCATACTTTTATTTCTAAGATCTAAGAAAATACATGATCATACTTTTAAAATCTCATTATACCAAGCATAATATGATTGTTATATCATTCACATGAAGAATATGAATGAAAAAAGAAAAAAAAAAGGTTTTGTTCATTTATGAATTAAGGAAGCAGTAATTCCTATGGAGATAACGAACAGCGTTTGGGATCAAAAGTGCATTTAAAAAATATAAATTAGGATCAGAGCAAACACGGACCTCAAAACATCAGATTAGAGATCAGGTGCCATGGAGGAGTGAGTATCCCCTGCCGACCGGTCTTACGAACCCTGTGCTCCATGTCTTGATTGGGAATTCGGAATAATGGAAAAATCCATCGAAAAAATTCAGTTTGTACAATATGGCCTAACAATTATTATGAAAACATCAGTCAGCATTTGACTCAATCATACATTTCATTTGCTGACAAGATCATAGTATCGACCACAGATAATATTAACATCGGATCGAATTCCACAGAGGAATGTTTAGATGAACTCTATTTGAATGAAACTTTATTATCTGAAGATCCGTGTCGTAAAAAATGTAATCGCAAGTTACGAACCATAAGCAGGAATTACTAACCAGCGACCTACTTGCAAACTGCTATATCCTGATTATAGATGTAATGTATGTCATTTGAAAATATACACAGGATATTGCCTCCCGATGCTTTAGCTCCATAGGTAAATGTGTTATTGACCTTTCCGAGTTAACGTTGTTATATCTATAATGTACCAAAAACAAAATATGTTATAAAGCTTTATTAAATTCAGTTTAAAACTAAAAATAAACACAACATAGTCTCTTAATGAGCTTTTGACTGATATGTTGTAAAAATAAATAAGTATTTCATGCGAAAGTTAAACTAATTTAGGGCAATAAACATATAAAAAAATCGCATTGGAACACTTTTCATACATTGTTGACCTTAATTTTCTTTGTAACATTTTCATAAGTGCAATAAAAAGCATTTTTGATTCATCACAAAATACAAATCAATCCATACATGTTGTATCGAATAGTAAAAATGTAACATTATTAAATAAAGGAATGTCGTTTCTAAAACTACATGGACTATATTCTTTAGTTAAAACAATATAATTATAATATTCTGTATATATAATAAATGAGTTTTACTCATTAAAAATTCAACTTCAAACCGGTATATGTGTCATTTGATAAGCGATTGCTCTGGTCATTCCTCTTTATTAACCGGATGTGAATATTTACTTCCGGGAACTAACAATGACAATGTAGAACATATGACAATAATGATAAACACGACAAGAAGTAACCTGTCAATCACAAGAGCTAACTGTTGCCATTCATTCTTGATGACGTCACGTCTATCTTGTTCAGCCATTCGCTGATCATTTCGATCAATAGTTTTGTTTACTCGTTGTAATATCCTTGTAAATTCTCTATGACTGGGATCATCCGGCTCGGTCTTCTGCATCAGTCTAGGGGACATTCCTCCTCCACCATTTGATGCTGGAGGTGGCTCGCTGTCGTAAATGATATATCTCGGTGAGGGAACCTGCTCCTGTTAATAAATCAATTGTAGTGTTATTCAAATAGCATTTAGTCAAATACAAAAATACAATTCTTTTACATAAAAAAGATATTCTAACAGAACATAGTAACACTATAAGCTGGCTCGCATATTCTGTCTTTTTCCAAGTTAAAAAAACGAAAACGAGTGGCTTACCATTACTTTTGTCTTAATGACTATAAATAAACAATGTAACAATTTTACTGCTATTCTTGCTCATTTTTAAATTCGTGTGTCAAAAGAATGCAAATATGTTTATTTATTTAGAACAATTAATATACATGTATACAGTCACAATTAATCACCTGAAACTATCAGCCAGTCTCTGGATACAACCAGTTTGCCCTAATCGCAATGTCACTGACCTATAATGTAAACTTATTCTGTGGAATCATTATTGTTTGTGGGAGATCATATCCTTTAACGTAATAATTCAGCGAATATCTTAAAGTACCCGTTAACCTACTAAATTATGTTCTCATGAAACATTGATTCCCACGAACTATTGAGACTCTACAGTGTTCACAATATGCAGAAATGACTAGCAACTGTTCCATTGAAAACTCATTCTATAGTTTTTTTTTTAGGCAAACTTTAAAAGCTCATCGAAGCATCATGTACAGAAAATTTTTTTTTCACTAATCACTTTTGAAAAAGGTTTGTGTGGCCGTTCGACAGGGGATGGTCACTCCCTCATGGCACCTGATCCAACCTCTGATGTTTTGAAGTTCCATGTTTGCTTTGGTCCAATTTTGTATTGCTTAATGAACTTTCGAGCTTGGATACTCTTCGTTATCTCCATATATTTTCATCTATATATACACTTATTATCAATTTTTATTTGTCGCCCACGTGGAGCAGTGGTTAGAGCGTCTGCTCTAGAGTCGCGAAGTAAAGAGTCAATCCTTACGTCGCGGGTTCGAATCCCACTGTGGGACGTGGAGACCGGTCAAGACCGTATAAACCGAGGTCCTGTGTCGCAGTAGGTGCTGGCACAAAAAAGATCCCTCCCTGCTCATTGGCCCCCAGTGCCGAGTATAAGAGAAAATTTGCAACTCTCCACCGGCAAGTGGTGGCGTCTCCATATTAGTGACAAATTTTTGAGCGGGACGTTAAGCAATATACAATCAATCAATTTTTCTTTGGATTGGACCATAACCAGTCATTTGAATAAACATGTAGGCCT
>NW_026941209.1:0-30000 GCF_032062105.1 Saccostrea cuccullata
ATCCTCCCTCCAAGCTGATGGCCTTGATCGTATATCGCTCATCTAACTCGGGTTTGGTTGGTGAATACCCCCTTGGCTTCTTAATTACTGGACTACGATCTTCCTCCGTATCTTCAGAGTAATCTGGCCTAAAGTGCTCTTCTGGAGTAAGTGAAGAACTCCTTCCCTCCTCCCAGCCTTGCTCCAATTCTCTAAGCTTCCTACTGTTTAAGCTGTTGTTTCTAACCCACGAAACCATCTCAAGTCGTGCTCTAGTGGCTGCTTCGCTCCTCCAGGGATTTGGTGCTACGATCTTTCTGTAATCTGACGGATGTAATGCAAACCAGAATCCATTGGCCTCAGAAAAAAAAATCACTTGGCACATCCTTCAACCGTCCCACCCCCTTGTGGGCCTCCAGGACGTGGACTTTAAGGTCAGCCATCCTTCTTAAGGTTTTTTCTCTTTTTCCATCTCTTACTGGGCAGATTGGACAGATGACACGCATCCTCTCATGGGGACGGGAAATTAAGTGGTTTTTCCGGTCCCTGTTTGATTTAAATTTGTCCGGACAGAGCCAACAAGCATACACTGCAGAGGACATGCTGAAAACTGGTAAATAAAAATATCTATCAGGCTCAGTATAATATGTTGAGCCGAGAGCCATGCCGTCTGCAGATACATATTTAATTTGAGTAAACATTCTAAAATCCACCCCCCTACCCTACTATCACTAAAATATTTTTTTTGTCGGGATGGCCAGCAGGACAAGGAAAAGTAAAACATTTTACAACACAACACACCTAAGGCAGATAGCAGATATCCCACAGAGGAGATGCAACACCAAGTGATCCCGTAGATCATATATCAACAAAAAAAATAAAAACAAAATACAGACCCAACATCCTCTTCAAGGATTCTTCATGGTCACCAAACCGCAGGAGCACACCCTGGGTGATCAGGCCAGTTGTGCATCCTCAACCAAGGGCGCGACCCTTCACACAGTGTCACCTAGACACTAGCACCTAGACACTAGCATCCTCCCCACTTCACCATAATCAAAACACAAAAAATTATAAAAAGGAAAATCTGCTCCCAAATCTACCTCTGTAATATCTCAACAGGAATAACACAATGCCCCGGTAGCGGAGGAACACAATTCTTCCCACAGGTACTATGGATACTAAACATTCCTTCCAGAAACATTACTCAATTACTGCGCTGAAGAGACCTGAATTTCTCTCAGCAACCTCCTTATCCATGCTGGCACATCCCTCCCCTTATAAACTGATAAGCGATCTATGTGATAATATGTTTTACGGTGTGACCGTTGGGGCGAGCGCAGTTTATTTACTATCATAAACCTACACATGTACTGTCTATCATATCAAGAAAAACAAAGCAAAAAGAATAAAACAAAACAATAAAAAGAAATAAATTGACTGCCGTCATGAGAAAAGGGCCCTTATCTTTTGACGTCACAATGCTCAGAAAACGACGTCAAAGTCGCGGTATTGTAAACACGGAAGTAATTTTTGTTGACTGCATTTTGTAAACAAGAAATAAAATTGAATTTCAAAGTGTAATAAAAATTTGAAGCTTGATGCGGACATTTTTTTAATAGGTATATGATATGATTACAATTTAGTACGTAAATTTATTCATAATTTTGTTTAAATATTTAACTTGATGCTGATATACGGGACATTAGACATGCACAAATTGCTAGCTCTGGAACAGCGATTAAAACGATATCTATGCATGACGAAATTGAAGATGCTGTTTTTTTTGTTTTCTGGGCAATTTACAAATACTTTAATTTGAATTCATGTTAAGAAGTCTCAATATCAAAGGTATATTCCATGTACTAGACTAGTATATTTTTGTCAGAGAGAGAGAGAGAGAGAGAGAGAGAGAAGAGCGAGCGAGAGGTCTATGCACATTTAGTAATTACCGTTTTTATAAGAGCTACTTTTTCCCTGAAAATATATGTTTTACCATAATGTAATAATGTAAAACATACAGAATGTATTTATTCATTTTAATTTTAATCCATAGTTAATTACACTGATGTACCCCGATAGCCAGCCTTCGATGAACTGTCGATTTTAATTTTTTTTTAAAGGGGGGGAGGGGGGTAAGAAGACAAGCCAAACAAAAATCTCCGGATAAAAAGACCGGTAAATGTTAAGCTAAGAAACATAATCCCTCTTTTATTAGATAAAGATACTGGTAACATGGGAGATCCAAACCTACATCAACAGTAAATAACTTACTTTTAGTTTTGATAACTTACCTTTTACTAAATTAACAGTAATAGAGAATGATAAGGAAAAAAAAATACGGATGATAGGGATGTCACAATTTTGTTAAATTAAATTTTGTTTCAAATACTAATCTAAAATGATCAAATAAATACATTCAAAGGAATTGTATGGTAGAAATTATTTTTGTTTCAAATTTCTGAAATTGTTTCGATGAAATGATTGAATGAAAATCAACTGGAGCCTATTTTGCAATATGTTAAGAAATTAAATACAGCTACTGTAGACTTTTCCCAAAAGCATTATACCCAATGTAGAAGAAATGAACAATATTACATCGACAATGATAATATGAATGAGGAGCCAAAAGGAAAAATAAAACTATAGATTAAGCAAAAAGACGTACGAATTTCCGGATATCATATATATGGCTACATTTCTTGAGAATACATTCACCGAAAGAGCAAAAAGTATGTAACAAATTATAATTTCCAAAAGTTATGAACATTTTTAAAATCTTTAAAAACTTTAATGAGCTTGAAATATTATTATATAACTGACTATTGATTTCATTATATGAAATAAATAAGTCACATTTTGCGTTGAAATTTTCAACTCTGATACATGTATCAAAATACCCCGCATATCTCGATATTAATTTCTTAAAGTTCCGTTGAAATCGAGATAAGACTTTATATCGTAATCCTTACATGACCCTACGGAAAGTAATTAATAAAGAAACACAAATTTTTCTTCTTTTAAAGAAAATATTGATCATTACAATCGCAGCAAGTAGCAACGGGGGTAGGGGGTGGAGTTTACATTGAAAGTCCCTCCCCCCCCCCCCCCACACCACCACCACACACACACACATACACACTCTTTGTTGTAGTATAGTCAAATTCGTGCACTATAGGGCTAAAGAATAAGGCAGTGTTTTATGTTTGATTAAGAAAATTTGATACTAAAAGAAGTTTGAACCTACCCACCCCCCTTTCTGCCCAACGGCGAAATTGGATTCGAGTTTCGACACCCCCCCCCCTTTTTTTCAGGTAAATTTATTTATTTATTCTGGCTGAACCATCCCCCAAATTTTTCAAAGGAGTTAGTGTGGGGACAGGCGAAGGTACGAGTCAAATGTTTTTATTTTGGGATATGTTTGGTATGTTCTGAATGTAACAACTAGGAAAAAATGGTCTGCCTAAGTAAATATTTCAGCGAAAGAGAGTCAGATTAGAGCGGTATAATATTTACTTAATTAACAGCATCGCCTCAGACAAAAAGCATTAAGGTATGTTGTACATAATAGTTCATCATTGGATAAGACAATCGCATCGAAATTTTGAAAAGCTTATATCAAGTTAATTAGCCATTCACGGAGGAAAATGAATACTAAGTAGATGACCGTTCGTGGCCGTGAAAAATTGTTTCGCTTGTCAAGGAAAATTTGGTGATTGAAAGTGCCTACATGTACAACTGAAAAAAAAATATAGCTCCCCCAACTGAAATGGCTTCCTAAGGGCCAGCCATTCTTGCGTAAAAATACAGTGGACCTTCAGATATCCGGATGTATCCGAACGATTTTTTATTAACTGGTAATTCCGGTATCCGGACGCTTCACATATCCGGGCAAATTGACTAGGAATCAAAGCATCCGGATAAATGAGGCTCCACTAAGTATACATTCAGTTTCAGTTTCAAATAGATTTCGTCAAAATTTTAATATGGAAATGTAATTTCGCACAGAAAAGTCAAGACCGTTTAGTGTAAATATAATAAAAAGAGACAAGAACAGCACAATTGCCATCTTTTTTATTAAATTATACAATATTATACATAGATATTTTTTTGAGATCATAGAAGTGGCCCTTGTAAGAAATATACAAATGTTGTGTTCATGTGAAATAGGGTACAGATGCCACAAAATATATTTTTAAAAAAGGTAAATGAGCAGAAATATTTGTAACCGATTTTTATTGTGATTTAATTTAAAAAAAAATAAGAAGTTAAAAGACGGTTTAAATTTGAGGCATAAATTCAAAGAAAGTTTCAATTTTAGGTATACGGTATATAAATAATTCATTTGTCCTTTATTTGCCAATTTACTACCACGTTTCTACTCCATAACTAAGACAGGCGACGAAAATGAATTGTATACACAGTGGAAACCTAGAGCTTTAAACATTTTAATTTTTAAATAAAATGTTCAAAAACGTAAAAGAAATTTAAAATCCGCTGGCATGGAAGAAGGGAACTTATATTTTTTCATGAATGTTTATAAAGCAATAAACGTTTTTAAAAACAAGTTTACATATCCTAGCGTATCTGAATTTATTTCTCAATTGAATTTTTGGTGATACAGAAAATTCATGGTGTTTTTTTTTTATTATAGTAACAGCAGAAAGTTACTTGCGTGTGTGATTGTGAGTGGATGCTGTCTCACAAGTTTTTTTTATTATCGGGATCGATGTTCTTTTTGCGAGGGGTGCCCCTATTTGCTCGTGGTGTCCTTCTGCATGGGATTCTCTATCTATGTATATATTTCTTTTAATCTTTAAGTGTTACAAATTCTTTATATATTTTATAAATTGAATTAGATTATTTGATATAAAAAGAATGATTTTTATGGATTTAAACAAATATTATTTCCCTACTGATTATGTTATAAACCGTTCCTACATTCTGTCTAGACCCCCCTCCCCCTCCCGTTTACGAATTACTAGATCTGCTCTAAAATTAGCATGGAAATAGTAATAACATACGAAATCCCTCAGGAATAGTTAAATACTAGTCGCTTGGAGGAAAAAAAAATACTTTCTCATATTTTAAATGCTAAAAACGATTGAGGTTATTTAAATAACACGTGATTTTAAGATTTTTTGAATATTGAATAAGACGCAGGCGACGTCATTACGTTTTCAGTGAGTAACGTCAAAGTTATTTTTGAAGCGCCTCACTAAAATGCTCATAAAATATCGAAAAAGTGAGATATTTTCAAAATTTATGTATATTTGCATTCAGAAAGAGTCCGGCTATCAAAATTTACCAAAAAGTCAATTTGTGAAAATTTGAACTTAAGGGCCCTTTTCTCGTGACGGCATTAACGTAGAACCTACGTCATATGACATCATTACTAGTGAATGTGTTTAGCCTGTGCTAGATCCATTATGATGTCATAATGAATTCGTGTCACTTTTTCCCGTACTTTACAGCTTCAATAGAAATGGTAGAAAATACTGCATTTTGTAATTCACAGAATTGAATTTAAAATCATGCCGAAATAATCTTAATTAAATTTATATATTGTTTGGTTCTAATGCTTAATGACATCATAATTCTTGAATTAGAGAAACCTGTAGGCACCTTTCATTTAATACATGTAGATCTTTAATTAAGTTGACAAATCCAAGACGATCTTGTGTAATGAAGTTACAATGTATACAACTTACTGTAATAATGTTAATTGTATGTAATTATTTTGAAGGAATGCAAAAATCCTAATAAAAAACAGTTGCCAACTAAATAGTGTAATATCTTGATTAATTGTGTCTAAGTCAAAGATGTACATGTTGTAGATCCTGTGTACATTTTGTGATATCTATCATGAAATGATGTGCATTCCTTTTCATAATTATTTGTAACATATTCATATTCTTGGAGTTTGATTACAATTTTTTCTACTAAATATGATCTTTTTTAATTTAAAATTACAATTTTTATAAACATTTTTTATCTGAAAGTAACCCCAAACAATCGTTTAATAATAAAATCCGTGTAAGTGCAAAAAGGTCAAGAATATTAGCATCGCTAAAAAACCTCTCTCTCATTAGTTAGAGGGGAAAGGTATATATTTTAATCACTTTTTGTAATCATTTGGGTATGTTCTTTATCATATTAAAGAATGAAAACATTGTGACAAAGACTTCTGAAAAATATTTACAAATGTAGGGTGGAAAATTGACTGAAAATAAATAGAGTTCATTTGCCTATAGTTTTTTAAATGTGGAATTATCTTTTATGTCAAATGAAAACAAGAAAATTTATTCTCGGGAAATATTGCTTAATACTGTTCATTTAATAAACAATAAAAACAACTATGTTCAAAGAAGTAATTTTGTGATTTTTTTGTTTTCTTTGCATGACAAGTACCCCTAAAATGATTGAAATTGTGGAGTCGCAATAGGTAATTATCATTCCATTTTTAAATGGCTGCACTACATTTAATAACAAGGAAACATGTCATGTGCTTTTAACTGATTGATAAGCAAGTGCTAATTTATCATTATGAAAAGTTTGAAAATCTTGTGACAAAGACTTCTATGACATAGGTTCTACCTTAATTTAATCATTTCCCAAGCATCGGGATCGAGATTCCAAACTTCTCGGAAGTTTCCGACAAAATCGGAAATACCCGAACCGTTGAAGTGACGAAAGTACGACGTCAGATAAAAAGTTCTGTTGACTTAGGACGCAAACGCTAGTTTTATGGGAAAGAGATTGCATTAAATCGTTCTTTTCAAGTAAGTTGTTACTATGTTTTAGCCACCATGTTGCTATGCACTGCAACATGTTTTCCGAGTCTCACGGAAGCAACCGACATAACTTCGTCAAAATTCGTAAGTTTCCGGTGACGTCATTTGTATCATTTCCGAAGGGCAAGGTGAAGGCCGGTGTTGTCGCATGGGGGTATTTTTTTGAATAAGGTAAGGCAAAATCATTTCGTTAAGATTTCGGTAAGAAACAATGTTCCTTTAATTATTTTACTATTTTTGATTTATTCGCGCAAAGGACATTGGATAGTGCAGGAATTCTGGGAATGTTGCACAGAGAAATTTGGCTGACGTATGTACAGATTTCAATCCGAATTTCCTCTGTTCATACACGTTAGTCTATTGAGCTCGCTTCGCGAGCGTCGCTTCGCGACGCTCGCTGCGCTCGCTATAATTTTGCTTCTTTTCTAGCACTCCGTTTGACTCATTCATTGAAGAAGACCTAGAATCAGAGGAAACGGCTCTATTGTCTTTCAGTGACTGTGACATTTCTTGTGTTGGAGAACTTACAGTATTATCTCCCAAAGACATTTTATCAAAGTTGAGTCCTAAACTATCCAGCTCAGATAGCAGATATCCCACAGAGGAGATGCAACACCAAGTGATCCCGTAGATCATATATCAACAAAAAAAATAAAAACAAAATACAGACCCAACATCCTCTTCAAGGATTCTTCATGGTCACCAAACCGCAGGAGCACACCCTGGGTGATCAGGCCAGTTGTGCATCCTCAACCAAGGGCGCGACCCTTCACACAGTGTCACCTAGACACTAGCATCCTCCCCACTTCACCATAATCAAAACACAAAAAATTATAAAAAGGAAAATCTGCTCCCAAATCTACCTCTGTAATATCTCAACAGGAATAACACAATGCCCCGGTAGCGGAGGAACACAATTCTTCCCACAGGTACTATGGATACTAAACATTCCTTCCAGAAACATTACTCAATTACTGCGCTGAAGAGACCTGAATTTCTCTCAGCAACCTCCTTATCCATGCTGGCACATCCCTCCCCTTATAAACTGATAAGCGATCTATGTGATATAATTTTGCTTCTTTTCTAGCACTCCGTTTGACTCATTCATTGAAGAAGACCTAGAATCAGAGGAAACGGCTCTATTGTCTTTCAGTGACTGTGACATTTCTTGTGTTGGAGAACTTACAGTATTATCTCCCAAAGACATTTTATCAAAGTTGAGTCCTAAACTATCCAGCTCAGATAGCAGATATCCCACAGAGGAGATGCAACACCAAGTGATCCCGTAGATCATATATCAACAAAAAAAATAAAAACAAAATACAGACCCAACATCCTCTTCAAGGATTCTTCATGGTCACCAAACCGCAGGAGCACACCCTGGGTGATCAGGCCAGTTGTGCATCCTCAACCAAGGGCGCGACCCTTCACACAGTGTCACCTAGACACTAGCATCCTCCCCACTTCACCATAATCAAAACACAAAAAATTATAAAAAGGAAAATCTGCTCCCAAATCTACCTCTGTAATATCTCAACAGGAATAACACAATGCCCCGGTAGCGGAGGAACACAATTCTTCCCACAGGTACTATGGATACTAAACATTCCTTCCAGAAACATTACTCAATTACTGCGCTGAAGAGACCTGAATTTCTCTCAGCAACCTCCTTATCCATGCTGGCACATCCCTCCCCTTATAAACTGATAAGCGATCTATGTGATATAATTTTGCTTCTTTTCTAGCACTCCGTTTGACTCATTCATTGAAGAAGACCTAGAATCAGAGGAAACGGCTCTATTGTCTTTCAGTGACTGTGACATTTCTTGTGTTGGAGAACTTACAGTATTATCTCCCAAAGACATTTTATCAAAGTTGAGTCCTAAACTATCCAGCTCAGATAGCAGATATCCCACAGAGGAGATGCAACACCAAGTGATCCCGTAGATCATATATCAACAAAAAAAATAAAAACAAAATACAGACCCAACATCCTCTTCAAGGATTCTTCATGGTCACCAAACCGCAGGAGCACACCCTGGGTGATCAGGCCAGTTGTGCATCCTCAACCAAGGGCCCGACCCTTCACACAGTGTCACCTAGACACTAGCATCCTCCCCACTTCACCATAATCAAAACACAAAAAATTATAAAAAGGAAAATCTGCTCCCAAATCTACCTCTGTAACATCTCAACAGGAATAACACAATGCCCCGGTAGCGGAGGAACACAATTCTTCCCACAGGTACTATGGATACTAAACATTCCTTCCAGAAACATTACTCAATTACTGCGCTGAAGAGACCTGAATTTCTCTCAGCAACCTCCTTATCCATGCTGGCACATCCCTCCCCTTATAAACTGATAAGCGATCTATGTGATATAATTTTGCTTCTTTTCTAGCACTCCGTTTGACTCATTCATTGAAGAAGACCTAGAATCAGAGGAAACGGCTCTATTGTCTTTCAGTGACTGTGACATTTCTTGTGTTGGAGAACTTACAGTATTATCTCCCAAAGACATTTTATCAAAGTTGAGTCCTAAACTATCCAGCTCTTCAACCTCAGTTTTCTTTGCTTGTGACAGGCTCTCCACATCTTTGTCTTCTGTCTTTACTGTTTCTGCGAAAGTTTTGGAGGGTTTAGGACTCCATTCTGCTTCAGATGTCAGCAGAGAAGTGGGAGAACTTTCACTGGTCTTTTCCTTTTTAATAGGGTTTGCAACTTTGCCATCTTTTTAAACATGCTAGACATTTTCAGTTTGCAATACTTTTTCATCACTTTCTCTTGAACAGTTTGCACTTTGCTCTTTTCAGTTTTTGGTTTTGTTTGCTTCTTTGCTGATAATAGGTGCAGATATTTCATCTTTCCAGCTCTCTTGTTTCGGCACAATTTTGTCAAACATTGCCGTCGTCTGCTTTTCTTTGTTTTGGACAAATGGCAAAACTGGTGGCACTGTGGAGTCTGATACACCACCAACAGCTGCACCGGTCTGTTCACTAACAACCTTTTCTGGTGATATAAAAAATTCAGGAGGACTGTTAGGTTTCTCTGTTTTGATTGGTTGTTTTGTCGGAATAGCCCAGTAGTCATGTTTAGCACCAGAGGCGCCGCTGCTAGAAGTGGTCATCTGATATGCCTTCCGCTGCAGTGAAGCTATAGGGGATTCAGTTTTCTCTTCTGATTGGTTCAGAGACTTTGTGGTCTCTCTTGATTGGACGGAAAACTTGTCTTGTGTATCATGTGATGACAATGAGTCAGGTGACTTCTTAACCTCTGCTTCTTTCTTGACTTGCACAGATTTCCTTGTAATATTGTAAACATTCCAATAATCATTGGTATTTTGATTATTAACTGTTAGGGCAGAAGGAACAGCAGTTATTATAAAGTCTCTTTCACTTACAGAAAACATCCTGTTATTAAAGAATTAACATGATTCTTTTTATAATACTAAGGACAACAGAAGTGAAAAATACCCAGGAATCTGTGTCAAGCCGCAAACGAGGGGGTGAGAAGTTCCGCTTCCATTGTGAAAACTAAAGAGCCCAGGTAAAGCCTGATGTTCTCAGAGGTATGTTTAAGTAAATATTGTTCCATTCCAGCAGATCTCGTAACATTTTTCTGCTTGTATTATCTAGGACTGCAGATCTGCAAAGGAACCAGGGTGTCCAACCATCAACAAAGCTTACTTAACCAGTGGCTAATGATAACAGTGTAAAGAATTTTACTTCTGGCAGTGCTACCAAAAACTTAATGTAAGATTACTTTAAATAGCAATTTGATAAAGCCTATTCAAGAAAAAAAAAATTCCTATATGTGAATGATGTGCAAGAAAGTTTTTAAAAAATGAATTAAATAAATATAATGTGTAAAGAATTTTACTTCAGACAGCACTACCAAAAACCAAATGTAAGATTACTTTATATACCATTTTGATATATACATTTTAAATGTTTTAAAAAAATGAATTAAATAAATATAATGTATATACATTTTAAATGTAGGAATACTGGAATACAAAACAACAGTGAAGTTAAAACATCAGCAGAGCCAAGAAAACCAGTAACAAAATCGGGCCCAATAAATTTTGCTAAAGCTGTTACAACCAAAATGCAAAAGTAAGCTTATCAATATATGTACTTCACATTTCTTATTCATCTTTTCAATTAAATGATTATGATTTTAGGCACCATAATTATATGTCTTTCTTCACATTTAGCACCAAAGAAGAAGAAGTTGAGAACATCTGGGAATCTGTTCCAAAGAAAAAGCCCAAAAACAGTTTTCCATTCGGTGATAGACCAAAGTTATACAAGGAGGAGGAAGTCCCAGAGAGACCTGTTCTTACCACGAACTACGCCAACCTGATACCTCCCCCAGGAGTCCATGCCTCCCCTCAGAAGACAGAAAAGGAATCCTGGGACGACGACGAACAGTATCTGTACGTGTCCTCCAAACTACCCACCGCTGCTAGAGAGTGCTACCGGTGGAAGACCAGTGCCAAAGTCGTGATGTCTGCAAATGAAAACAGGAACAATTCCGCCCATCCCAGTGCTTTGGAGCAAGAATCAAAAACACTATCTTGTAAAGAACATAGCTCAAGTGTTGAGGATGGAAAGAAAAATGATGTAAAATTGAATCAAACTGATTTACAAAGAAATAGACCTGATATGCCTAGGTTTGTGCCTGGAAGTGGATCTTTAAAACTTAGTGGCAAGAAAGATGTAAATGGAAATATTAAGGAAGAAAAAGACCAACCAGAACCAAAAAGGCTAGAAACCCTTGGTCCAATAAGGCCATTGATCATCAATCTGGTGATCCAAGACCTAACGCTGAGTGGTCAGAAAGGAAGCAATTCCCACTGAAAGCAGTCAAGTCTACCTTTAGTAACAGAATTCCTGCTCCTCTACAAAACCCAATTCTTGGGAAAGCAGGAATTTGAAAGGGCCAATTTTATCACAAATTAGCGCCAAAGCCATGGCACCCTTACAGAATAATCTTCAAGGTTTCAATCCCCAGGGTAATTCTAAGAAGGTTGAGGAGTCAACAGTTCCGAGAGCTGGAGCAATTACTTAATAATCAAAATACCAATGATTATTGGAATGTTACCAATATTACAAGGAAATCTGTGCAAGTCGAGAAAGAAGTAGAGGTTAAGAAGTCACCTGACTCATTGTCATCATTACATGGTACACAGGACAAGTCTTCCATCCAATCAAGAGAGACCACAAAGCCTCTGAACCAATCAGAAGAGAAGACTGAATCCCTGATAGCTTCATTGCAGCGGAAGGCATATCAGATGACCACTTCTAGCAGCGGCTCCTCTGGTGCTGTACATGACTACTGGGCTATTCCTACAAAACAACCAATCAAAACAGAGAATCCTAACAGTCCTTCTGAATTTTTTATATCTCAATGTGACAGATAAAGATAATGCTTTGTATTTTCTTCAGGAGGAATGCTAATTAATCCCAAGGGACTCATAGCAGCATTCAGTTTACAATGGGAACATCTTCAGCGGTTATCTTTCTTTGCCAATGCATTCTTATATAAAGTTAAGGAATCTACCCACCACCCTAGCTCCAAACTAAGGGACAAAGAGAAACAAACTTAGCATCAAAATATGTCTTTCTGCCTATTGAACTACCCTGGGAAAAAACAGAAAATTTGTGGACGGGAGACAGACAGACGGACAGCTAGACAGACAGACGGACGGACACAGTGATTACTATAGGGCACCTGCAAATCCTTAATAATAAAAATGACCAGTTATTATGAATCTCTGTTGAATTAACCACCATGCATAGACATTCAAAAGAAAAGACTTTAATATTGACAGATGATACGAAAAAAAAAATTCTTTAAAGAAACAACATTTTAATGAATTTTATTAGGAAAAGCAAAATGGTAAAAATCAACCCATGTGATATTGCTGATTTTTGTCAATGCGTTTTTCCTCATTAAATTCACCTGGCTTGGTATAATTTTTTTTTTTAAAGTTTATACATCGATATCTGTATTACACTTTTAGCACCAAGGTAACATATTCCGAAATTTTTTATCTGTAAACCTTTACCAAGTCTGTTTTGTCCATATCTGTAATTTTATTGAAATGTTACAAATATTTTCCAAGTCTCTTTCATTTTCCAGTTCTTAGAAGAAAAAAATGAAAGAATTATCCACTTTTCTAAACTTGTAACATGATATTAATGAAGTCTCCTCCAAAGAAAAAAAAAGTTTGTATCATCTGACCTAAATAAAGTGCCACGCCACAGCATGATACGCCTGTCAAAAAATTACAATTACAATGTATCTGAAACAGTTAAAAGTGCAGGAAAATCATGTCAATCTTGATTTTAAGATTTCAATGATTTTTACACACTTTAAAAAAATTGTTTATCCATCTCCTGTGGTGTAGGCATTAATTATAACAAATATTGCATCATTCATAGATTTCTATACCTTGCCAAATGCCTATCATTTTAAACAATATCAAATTAGTCTTCACAACTTTATCTATACCTAATTATGTTCCCCAAACGAAGTTGGGGAACATATTGTTTTTACTCTGTTTTTTATTATTATTTTTTTTCTTCTTCTTCCTGGGTACTTTTTTGTCCGCGAGTGATCTTGTAAACTGTTCATCCGAAGTAGGTAAAACCTTTTTAGGGTTAGTAGACATGTTATGTAGATTTGCGGAATCAAGGTCATTTTCCGCGCACGTGCTTGCAAGAGCGTGCACGTGCAACACGTGAAATGACCAGTATAATAGATATAGCCGTAACTTTTCTATTTTTTGACTATATGCTTTGAAACTCATAATATAAGTATATATTAGTTGTATATGCATAATGACATGTTCCTCGCGCACGTGCTTGCAAGAGCGCGCACGTGCAACACGTGAAATGACTAATATAATAGATATAGCCGCAACTTTCTATTTCTTGATGAAATGCTTTGAAACTCATAATATAAGGATATATTAGTAGTATAGACATGATGACATGGTCAAAATAGCAAGATTTCACGCGCATGCACGTGCGCTTCGCTCTGATTGGCTGAAACTAAAGTCTCAATATTTTTCATGTTTCTTGTCATAATCTTTTGAAATTTTGAACAAAGTCTTAAATTATGAAGATCTACAGCATGATATATAAAAATTTTCATGAAAACATGCGCATGCATGCGTGCTGCAATCTGATTGGCTGAAACTTTAAATGGCTATATCTCCTTTGTTTTTTGACGAAATGCTTTGAAATTTAAAACATAGTCATGCAGTAGGATATCCTACAATACGATATAGAAAGAAAATCATGAAATCACGCGCATGCACGTGTGTTGCAATTTGATTGGCTGAAACTTTAAATGGCTATATTTATTTTGTTTTTTGACGAAATGTTTGGAATTTTAAAATCAGTCATTCATTAAGATATCCTTCAATACGATTAAGATAAAAAATTCATGAAATCACGTGAATGCATGTGTGCTGCAATCTGATTGGCTGAAACTTCAAATGGCTATAACTCCCTTGTTTTTTAACCAAACAGGATGGGATTTAGAACATAGATAAATATAAGGGACTCCTACAAGAAGGTGTATTCATCATGCACTTGCTTGCACGTGCGTGCACGTGAAATGAGTAAAATTAAAAATACACTCGAATGAGTGTATTTTTTAATAATTTTGGATAACATATTTGATATCAAGTATATTAAAATATATAGATAGTGTAGGCAAGATAATATGGCCGTTACGCACATGAACACGCGTACAATGCTTAAATTTAAATATATTTTGTATTCTTCTGGGAAGACCTTGATAAGTTTAAATTCCATTAAGTATTTCTTATTTAATAGAGATTACAGGGAATATGGCACCAAAAGGGAGTTGGGGAGCGTTTGGGGAACATCTGTAACGGTCCCCGTTACAATTAGCACTAGTTAATTTTGGAAATAAAAGGCTGGCAATCAAATATAAACTGACCAACAGTTCTGTCTAATTCCCGAAGGATACAGATAATACCATGCTCTGAAGAAATGAAAGCCTTCCTACATTGAACACATTAATTAATCTTTAACTGGATGCTTGTCTACTCATTACTCCCAAAAGATTATTGGATCTGCACTATCTACCATAAAACATTTTTAAAACATATAAAACATCAATGATTTTTTTTAGATTTGATGTCAGTTAATTGTTAATATGCAATTCATATGGACATGCAGATTCCACCCCTACCCCCATAAAATTAATTTTTAAGTTCATAATATTATGTAATATCAAAATAGTTTAATATGCAATATCAAATTAGTTTTAATTACTTCTCATAAAATTCATTTTAAAACGGCTAGCCAACAAGAGCTATTTTTAATCCAACAGGCTTACCCATTTGGCCTAATACTCAAGGGAAATAGATAGCACCGATGCTCTTACAGCTACTCCTCACACTGAACTCATTAATTTCTCTCTCTAATTTGACATGCAATTTTCTGTTATCAAATTCTTCTTATCCAGTGCTTGATAATTAGACTCATGGGAGTGGTGGAATTTCTCTAACATACATTATATTTGTTATAGATTGCTGTCAAGTATATGCTAAAAAAATAAGTATTTTCTTGATTTAAAATTTTTCTAATAAGGTTAGTGCAATAGTTTTACATTTTTTTGAATATGTAAATGAATAGATAAAAAGACATTTTTTTTAAATTCCACTTAAATTAAAGGTCACAGTGACCTTAAAATAGGTCGCATAACACCTTCTACCTAAGATGCATAAACTGGCCAAGTTTGATGATTCTAAGTCTAATAGTTTTCGAGTTATGGACCGGACAGGATTTTTCCATATTTGGCTATAACTTTTTAATTATAGGTCAGAGAGACCTACTTTTTGTGCGCGACACACCTTCTACCAAAGATGTATCAGCTGACAAAGTTTGATAACTCTAGGCCTTATAGTATTAAAGTTATGAGCCGGACACGAGAAAAGCTAGCAGACGGACGGACGGACAGACAGACGGACACGAAGCCTAAAACATAATACGTCCCGTCTTAAGACGGGCATATAAAAACAACACTGATATTTTTAAAGATAAAATTTATTTAAAAAACAAAAATAAACAAATGTACAACCCGCAAATAATACAAAAGCCTTCATATCTAATACTTGACTATGTAAATTTGGACATGACTGGTTTGGTCACATTGGTTGGAAACATGTTGAATGAGGAATAACAAAAAAATCAACAGCTTCAATCAGAAATTAAAACAGTTGACATGGTCTTACATTTAAAACACTGAACTGAAATAATATAACTATCATTTAAGAAATTATAGTTTTGCAAGTCACATTTCTAGTTATTTTCAAGCAAATACCCCTAAACAGATAGATGCAGTTTATTTAAAAAAAATCAAAGAGAAAGGCTTTATCAAGGTTCATTCACTACAAAGGAGAATCATCCACTGGCAGATGGACAGTGAAAACCCTAATGCAAATGGCTAAAAAAAAAATAGTGGAACAATTCACTGAGCTAATTAATATGTGTTATATGTATTTTCCAATCTCTTAATGTCCGTTGTAGCAAAATTTAGAACTTTATTGAAATTAAATCACAACACATTCAGTATAAAAAAAATAACAATGAATATTAAGCACTACAGATCTAAGCTAAAGCACTACAATGCTGCTATATACCGGAGTAAATGTTCTTGGCACAATAGAATACTGGCACATATTTAATACTGCATAATACCCAATTTCAATGTAATACAGAAACAAAGAAAAAAATAATTTGTTTTCAAATATCAGAGAATCAAAATTCTAGTAACCAAATGTAACCCAACAGTGTGTAAATTCATGAGATCAACTTTTAAACTAGGAGGTAATTTCTTTTTACTTAGAATAATTGAAATAAAATTGTTTTGTGAGAGAAATAGGCTGATTCGAAAAAAAAACTTTAGATATCATCAAAAGCATAAAAAAACTCTAATTGAGATTTAAACAATTGAAGTGTAATAAACTGTAGTGATACACTGCATAGATTTACATGACATTGTATAGGACCTTGGCAAAAGGTAAATCTATCTAAATTTCATAAACATTATTAATCAGCATAATCACAATTTATCTGTTGAACAAAATCATGAAAAGCAAATGTAAATATTTTTAGACAAAAGAATCCATGGCAGGTAAAAGCACATATTGTATAAAATGCTAATGTCTCTTTTGGAAAAGGGGAGAGAAATCCATATATGTCCAATCACATGCATTAACCAATGGATCTTCTTCTCTTCTTTGCTGGGAGGTGAAATCAGTTTCTATCCATGTTACAGGAAAGCAAATCAGCCTGCAAACACACAAGTTACCACATTACATTTAATTTACCCATTCATCTAAAAATACTAATTAAAGAAAATGAAAAAAAAATGAATAAAGGAAGTCAATTTTCTGGTTTGTAGACCACAGTATAAGATTAACTTCAGTTACCAGTTAAACACAATGAATTTTGTACCTTTTTTCCCTCCTGGTTTTCTTTCAGGACATGCTGGATCAGGGCCTGCACCGTACGCGTCTGTTCCTTCCTCTTCACCAGACTCTCCGGAAGTTTGGTCACTGGTGGCTTCTCATCAAACACACTTCTAAATGGCAGGCTTTTTCCTCCATGCCACCGATTCTCTTCACCGTCTGTAGAAACGGGTTTGGAATAACTGTGTGTAAATTGCCCCATTTTAGCTGATACAGGTTCATCATGATGTTTTGTGGGAATACCTTTTTGGTTATCTTCTTTAGAAGATTGTTGTCTCATTGAGAAAGCATCTTGCCTCTGACTGTCTATACATGGCATTCTGAACGACTTTTTGGTAACAGGAGCTTCATCTGAATCCCAGCATTCTGTGGTTGGTTTTGTGGTGTTCCTCATCTGTGCTGCATTTAAACCTTGTGGTTTATTTTCATCAGCCATTGAATTATTTGGTTGTGGAAGCCCCAAATTATGCATATGCTCCCTGGTTGACATTGACTTGGAATGCTGAAATTGTGAACCTGACTGAGTGTGGAACAAACCCTGATTTGTTGTCTGTGGGTTGGCAGATGTCTGGAATGGCTTTCCATAGTTATCATGATTTTCAGGCTGAGGCTGACCATGTGACTGCAGTTGAATTTCAGATTGAGGCTGACCATGTGACTGTGGCCAAATTTCAGGTTGAGGCTGACTATTTGGCTTTGGCTGATTTTCAAGTTGAGGCTGATCATGAGACTGTGGTTGAACAGGTTGAGGCTGGTTGTTGTGTGATTGTGGCTGACTTTCAGACATCCCAGCATGTGTTTGAGGTTGATTTACACCCTGTGAAGGATCAACTAGAGGCTGTGTAGGTAGCCCCATAAAATTCATAGGGAGAAGTGGATTTGGCAACAGAGGATTTGGCAACCCCAGAGACAGAAGTGGTGCTATCCCTGGGAGGAGAGGTAAATTTGGCAACATCCCAATTCCTCCACCTAGTGCACCACCTGCTGTGGCAAGATACTGCATATAAGCCTGAACAAGGTGTGGTGGCATTGACAGAGGTAAACCAAGGTTTGGGATACCCATGGGATCTGCTGAAGCAACACCTGATGGCTGTTGAATGGTATTGGAATTCTCAGCAGTGGGAAGGTGCAAACCTGGGGGAAAGGTGTCCTGGCTCTTTTCTGGTGTGTATGTTAAATCAATGAATGGTTCTGTTTTCATCGAAGCCATGTTCCTTTCTGGTGTGTTTGTTAAATCAATGACAGAGTTGACTGGTTCTGGGCTGACATGATCAATGTTCCTATGATTAGAAGTTGTACCTGTGGGTCCAGATTGAATTGAGTATGACTGAACAGACTTGGAAGTTTCTGATGAAGCAAAAGTTGAAGAGACATGATTGAAAATTGAAGTGGGAAGTTCTTGGTGTGTTGTTTTAACTGCTGGAGTTGGAAATGTCGTTTGCGTGGAATGCTGTTCGCTGGTAATTCTCTCTTTGAATTGGTCCCCATTTACAGAACGTTCTTCATTCTGATCATTAGATGCTGAAGCTTGTGGTTCAGAAGTCTGGTAATTTTTCAAGTCTTCCTCATGTTTTGTCAGGCTCTTCAACACAGGCAATCTATGCTCGAAACTGTCTTTTTTGACAGTCCTCATCTTTTCTTTGAAGAAGTTCTCTGCCGCAGCATTGGATCGAGTTGGAGGACCACTCTTTGTGGGTAAGGTGATAAGTTCACTCTCCCAATCCTCCTTATCTTTGGAGCTGGTTGTCTGAGCTAAGCTGGCGTCCTGTGGTTTCTGACGTTTCGGAGCTACACTGTCTTGTACATTCACTACAGGAGGCCTAGAATCAGAGGAAACGACTCCATTGTCTTTCAGTGACTGTGACATTTCTTGTGTTGGAGAACTTAAAGTATTATCCACCAAAGACATTTTATCAAAATTGAGTCCTAAACTATCCAGCTCTTCAACCTCAGTTTTCTTTGCTTGTGGACTCTCCTCAGCTTTGTCTTCTGTCTTGACTGTATCTGCGAAAGTTTTGGAGGGTTTGGACACCAGTTTCATTGGTCGCTGTCTGTAGCCAGGTCTCTCAGGTTTTGGTTCCTGACTCCCCTCTGCATCAGATGTAGGCAGAGAAGTGGGAGAGCTTTCACTGGTCTTTTCCTTTTTAATGGGGTTTGGACTGATGCCAAACTTTGCCATCTTGTTGAACATGCTTGACATTTTCTTTGGAGGTAGTTGCAATACTTTTTCATCACTTTCAGCTCCATCTTGAACAGTTTGCACTTTGATCTTTTCAGTTTTTGGTAGGTTGCTGTTCTTTGCTTCTTTGCTGATAATAGGTGCAGATATTTCATCTTCCCAGCTCTCTTGTTTCGGCACAATTTTGTCTGACATTGCTGTCGTCTGCTTTTCTTTGTTTTGGACAAATGGCAAAACTGGTGGCACTGTGTAGTGTGATGCAGCACCAACAGCTGCACTGGTCTGTTCACTTACAACCTTTTCTGGTGATATAAAAAATTCAGAAGGACTGTTAGGTTTCTCAGTTTTGATTGGTTGTTTTGTAGGAATAGCCCAGTCGTCACGTACAGCACCAGAGGAACCCCTGCTAGAAGTGGTCATCTGATATGCCTTCCGTTGCAGTGAAGCTATCAAGGATTCAGTCTTCTCTTCTGATTGGTTCAGAGGCTTTGTGGTCTCTCTTGATTGGATGGAAGACTTGTCCTGTGTACCATGTAATGATGACAATGAGTCAGGTGACTTCTTAACCTCTGCTTCTTTCTTGATTTGCTCAGTTTTTCTTGTAATATTGGAAACATTCCAATAATCATCAATATTTTGATAATTGACTGTCAGGGTGGCAGGAAGAGAAGGGCCAAGTTCTTCTTTAACCTTAACATGAGACAAAGTGCAGGCCCCTCCAGCTGTCAAAGGTGCAGTCATTGCTCCAGCTCTCTGGCCTGTTGACTCCTCCATCTTCTGAGAATTACCCTGGAGATTGGAACCCTGAAGATTATTCTGTAAGGGTGCCATGGCTTTGGCACTAATTTGTGATAAAATTGGCTCTTTCAAATTCTGGCTCAGGAAAGCTTTCCCAAGAATTGGGTTTTGTAGAGGAGCAGGAATTCTGTCACTAGAGGTAGACTTGATTGCTTTCAGTGGGAATTGCTTGCTTTCTGACCACTCAGCATTAGGTCTTGGATCACCAGATTGATGATCAATGGCCTTATTGGACCAAGGGTTCCTAGCCTTCTGTGTACTTTCTTCCTTCTCCAACTGGGTACTTTCTGCCAAAGCTGGTTGGTCTTTTTCTTCCTTAATATTTCCATTTACATCTTTCTTGCCACTAGGTTTTAAAGATCCACTTCCAGGCACATACCTAGGCATATCAGGTCTATTTCTTTTCAAATCAGTTTGATTCAGTTTTACATCATTTTTCTTTTCAATTGAGCTGTTTTCCTTACAAGGTAATGTTTTTGATTCTTGCTCCAAAGCACTGGGATGGGCGGAATTGTTCCTGTTTTCGTTTGCAGACATCACGACTTTGGCGCTGGTCTGCCACCGGTAGCACTCTCTGGCAGTGGTGGGTAGTTTGGAGGACACGTACAGATACTGGCCATCGTCATCCCAGGATTCCTTCTCTGTCTTCTGAGGGGAGATGTGGACTCTGGGTGGAGGTATGAGGTTGGCATAGTTTGTAGTTAGAACAGGTCTCTCTGGGGCTTCCTCCTCTGTGTATAACTTTGGTCTATCACCTGACAGAAAACTGCTTTTTGGTTTTTTGTTTGGAACAGATTCCCAGATGTTCTCAACTTCTTTTTTGCTGCTTTAAATGCAGAAAGAAAAGTGATTATTGTGCCTAAAACATTCATTTAAATGAAAAAGCCAATGAGAAATGTGAAGTACATGTATCAATAAGCTTACTTTTGCATTTTGGTAGTAACAGCTTTAGCAAAACTTATTGGGCCCGCTTTTGCCACTGGTTTACTGGGTTCCGTTGATGTTTTAACTTCATTGTTGTTTTGTATTCCAGTAGTCCTACATTTAAAATGTATAAATATTATGTTTCTTTCATTAATTTTTTTTCTTTTCTTGAATTGCATATCATTCACATAGAGCAATATTTTCTTGAATAGGCTTTATCAAAATACTATTTAAAGTAATCTAACATTTGGTTTTTGGTAGCACTGCCTGAAGTAAAATTCTTTCCACTGCTATCATTAGCCACTGGTTTAGTAAGCTTTGTTGATGGTTGGACACCCTGGTTCTTTTGCAAATCTGTGGGCCTAGATATTACAAGCAGAAAAATAATACGAGTTAAAAGATCTCCTAGAATGGCACAATTTTTACTTGAGGAGACTCTATGAACTACACCTCTTACCTGGGATCTTTAGTTGTTACAATGGTAGCAGAACCTTTTACCCCCTGATTTGATGCTTGTTTATCAAGTTTTGTGACAGGAACCTCCTGGTTCTTCTTCACTTCTGTTGTTCTAAATATTATAAACATAATCATGTAAATCTCTTATAACAGGATGTTTTCTATACATCAAAGAGACTTGAGATTGATTATTATAGTGTATTTAATGTTGTTATCTTTCAGCCAGATTTGATATCTTCCATATTTACCTCTGTCCTTTAGTGGTGGAGACTTGATCAGAATTACTGGACATCTTTTTCTTCCCTCTATCATCTATAAAACTGTTGACCTCTGTCAATGATGGGCTTTCCAGTCCCTTCTGTAACTGCTCTGGTATGAAGTTTTTCACTGCCATGATCTCTCGGTACCTATAACATTGAATATTGCATTCAGGCGAAATCATATCTTGAATTACTGTAAGTTGTTTTGATTCCACGGTGTTAAAATTTCCCAATTGCGAGTTTTTATTTCACGCTGCAAGAAATTAATTCCGATTTTCGTATAAACATTTAAAAGTTTTTAAAAACTATACCATTCACGATGGGTTTAATTTCGCAGAAAAATTATAAATCTCGAACATAGCAAAATTAAAACCATCGTGATTATTTCCAAATCTATAGTATATGGAAAAAAAATGCCAAGCTGCCATAAGTAATGGACTTTTCCTAATGAAAAAATAAAATATGTGGTAACACATAGTAATTGTTAAATAAATTACTGTTAAGGATTTTTAGTAGGAGGGTACCCCTGTGTCCTTCAGACTTACCTCCTCTTGAGCTGCTCACTTCTGTAGGAGTTACATCCTTACCTCCTCTGCTCCTCCTCTTGAGCTGCTGTCTTCTGTAGGATGGTTCAGACTTACCTCCTTTGCTCCTCCTCTTGAGCTGCTGTCTTCTCACTCAGGAGGAGCACCTGTTTCAGAATCTCCTCCTCCTCCTGTGTTGTCTTCGGTCTCAGTGATGTCACCTGCTGCTGTCGTATATGCTTCTTATGCCCCCTGTAGGAGTTACATCCATACCTCCTATGACCTCTATCTTCACTATAGTAGCTTACCTCCTATGCTCCTCCTCTTTATGAGTTACAGCCTTACCTCCTTTGCTCCTCCTCTTGAGCTGGTGCTCCTACAGGATAGTTCAGACTTACCTCCTCTGCTCCTCCTCCAATTGAGCTATCTTCTGTAGGAGTTACATCCTTACCTCCTCTGCTCCTCCTCTTGAGCTGCTGTCTTTAGTAAGATGGTTCAGACTTACCTCCTCTGCTCCTCCTCTTGAGCTGTTGTCTTCTGTAGGAGTTACATCCTTACCTCCTCTGCTCCTCCTCTTGAGCGACTGTCTTCTGTAGGAGGGTTCAGACTTACCTCCTCTGCTTCTCCTATTTAGTGACTGTCTTCTGTAGGAGGGTTCAGACTTACCTCCTCTGCTCCTCCTCTTCAGCTGTTGTCTTCTGTAGGATGGTTCAGACTTACCTCCTCTGCTCCTCCTCTTGAGCTGCTGTCTTCTGTAGGATGGTTCAGACTTACCTCCTCTGCTCCTCCTCTTGAGCTGCTGTCTTCTGTAGGATGGTTTAGACTTACCTTCTCTGCTTCACCTCTTGAGCTGCTGTCTTCTGTAGGAGTTACATCCTTACCTCCTCTGCTCCTCCTCTTGAGCTGCTGTCTTCTGTAGGATGGTTCAGACTTACCTCCTCTGCTCCTCCTCTTGAGCTGCTGTCTTCTCACTCAGGAGGAGCACCTGTTTCAGAATCTCCTCCTCCTCCTGTGTTGTCCTCGGTCTCAGTGAGGTCACCTGCTGCTGTCGTAGGTTCCTCTGCTGCCATACATTAATACTGGGTGCTGGGGGATCTGATAACATTCAATATTAATTACACAACTACTGTTGCAGACTGAATTCAAATTTACAAATCAGGAATAAAAGCTGATACAAATAATAGCTGATTTGCAGTATTACCTTGGACTTTTGGAGGTGGGACTCGATTCACAATGTCTCTCTCAAACCACTTCTGGGTAGACTCCACTGGTAGTTCTTTCCACTTCTGCCTCCTACAGACAATTGTATATATATCCTGTGCATTTTTACATGAAGACGAAAGTTGTGATAACATATCAAATATATCTGCTTTCAATAATTTAGTATAAACTTTCTTTAAGTTTTTAACTTTCAGTGTCTTGTTACTAACTTCCTATAAGTGTTATAACTTGCTATGACTTGTAACTATTGGCTCATTACTAACATCCTATGAGTTTATATAATTTGCTGTGACTCATTACTTACTTCCTGTAAGTCTTGAGTTCCTGGACCTCCTCCTCCTTCCTATGATTTTTTTAAGACTTACTGTGACTCGTTACTTACTTCCTGTAAGTCTTGAGTTCCTGGAACTCCTCCTCATTCCTGATGAGTTTAATAAATTGCTATGACTCATTACTAACTTCCTATAAGTTTTGAGTTCCTGAGCCACCTTCTCGTTTCTATGAGTTTTTTTTAGACTTGCTTTGACTTGTTACTTACTTCCTGTAAGTCTTGAGTTCCTATAAGTTTTATAACTTGCTATGACTCGTTACTCACTTCCTATAAGTCTTGAGTTCCTGGACCTCCTCCTCATTCCTCTTCCTCTCCAGTTCCTGCTGTTTACGTATGTGCTCCTTCCTCATCCTCTCAAACTCCTCCTGAACTGAGATGTCCATCCCTGTTGACTCTTTACCCACATCTGTCAGACTCGGAGGTACAAACTACAAATAAGAATGATCAGTTGAGGCAGGGAAACTGAAGCCAATGTGTGAAACAGATATTGATGAAAGTTATAAGGATTTCTTGCAATGAATTCCATGTATAAAATATCATTTTGCTTCAAGATGATGAAGTTGAGTAATTTGAAACTTTCTGAGGAAGCAACTTTCACAAGAAAAAACCAGTGGGGTTTTTCTCATGACCCAAAAGTGCTGTTACTAAGCAATTCTGAATGTTTTCCATCAACCTATCAACTATTGTAAATTGACTTAAAACTCTCATAAGCAATAAATATATTAAAATCCTTCTTCTCAAAAATAATAACATACAATATTAACAACATCACCCAAACCTGTTCAGTGTGCCTACTCCTGAAGGAGTCTAGCTCTCGCTGTTGTATCAGCTGCTGTTTCTCCCTCTGTCTTAGGTAAAATGATAACATCCCATATAAACATTACCTGTTCAGTGTGTCTACTCCTGCTGTTGTATCAGCTGCTGTTCCTCCCTCTTTCTGAGGTAAAATGATAACATCCCATATAAACATTACCTGTTCTGTGTGTCTACTCCTGAGGGAGTCTAGCTCCCGCTGTTGTATCAGCTGCTGTTCCTCCCTCTGCCGTGCCCTCTCGACCTTTAGCTGCTGTTCCGTGTGCCTCTGTGGCTGAACCTTTAGCAAATCATTAAACTCCTGTAGGTGGCGCTGTAGTAGACTAGACTTCACCTCAGTGTCTTTTGGTTGATTCTTCCCTGCTGGTCTGACTGTCTGTTTTGGTTGGTTTGTCACAACTCCTTGCTGATTGGAGATTTTGGGTTTAGCACTAGGATTTTCAAGATCATTCTTTTTGGTTTTATCTGGGAATGGATCTAAAGTATTGGCATTGTTGGACTGGGAATTCTGGGTAATATTGACAGTATTATTTGAAGTAGCACATAAATTTCCTATATCACTGAAATGTTTTCCCAGTATTGAGGATTTGGTTTCGTGTTCTTCAGCTCTTCTTGTATCAACTAGCACCTGTACAAAAATTATTTTAGAGCAAATCAATTTTTTTTTCAATTTCTTGTTCGAGTTATTTTAGCTAAATCTCTTTAACAACATAAAGAAGAATTGGAAAACAACTTATTATTCCAAGATTTTTGCTGGAGTTACATTTTCTTTGTTGATGTCCTTATTTCCAAACAAGCTGGTCTGCTTTTCTTCGTGAAGTTCCAGTTCAGTCTTTTTTCTTTTGGGGGCGGGATTAGAAAACTTTTTCTCCTGTAACACCTTTTCAGCTTCCTGACGTAACTGCTTTTTCTACAATAGACATCAATTTAAAAAATGTCCACTTATTTTTTGTCAATGTCATCTCTTAATTGTAAATAATTGTCCAGAACATCCATTTTAAACCCTTCCTATCACCTTTACCATGTTTACACTCTTTTTTTTTTATACTCTTATTTTCCAGGTAACCCTCACCAGTGATTTAACATCTTCGAAAAAGAATTATGTAGAGTTGAAGTCTAACAAAATTATAGCCCAAAAATTTATGTCCCCATAAGCCCATAAATGTTTAGCCATCTGCTAACACTAGCCCTATAAATCAAAATGATTCCACTTTTGTTAACTGACCTTCTCTTTCATGTCTTTGCGTTGCTGCCGTTTATTTTTCTGTCGTTCCTGTGCTTCCAGCAGCTGAAGTTTCTCTTCTTCCTGTTGTTTACGCTGGAAATTTTTCTTGTGCTGGTTCTCTACCTCCTCAGAATGGTCGTCCGTTGTCAACTTCCTGTTCAGACATTGCAAGGTTATATTAATTCCAACGTTTGTCCATATTTTAAATTAATTTTAGGAAACATGCACCTTTCATCCACCTTTATTTGGAAGGGCTGGGACGATATATCGATATATCGTGATATCTGTGAGGACAATACGCTAATCGATACATATGAAGAAATATCGAAATATCGTCAAAAAAAACTTCTGTTTTTCTTTTTTTTATTTAACATTTGGGGTTTAACATATGAAATAAATAAGCTAAATATATATATAGATATAAAATAAATAATTATTAACACCACTTGAGTAAAATATTTTTGTTTTACAACATATAAACAACTATTTTGAATAAATTATTCTTATGTGCAAAGAAATAATTTGTTTATTTCAACGCAAAAAAAGATTTTATAAGTAATTAAACATATTGTGATACATATCGTATCGTGGCTCAAATATCGTGATACGTATTGATATATCGTCCCAGCCCTATTATTTAGAATAATATTTATTATCAACCCCATTGCTTACATCAATGATGTTATGTTTCTAATTAAAGCTACAAAACGGCTGCAAATTGTGTACTTTTTCATTCAAATTTTTCCCAATATATCATTCAGGAATAAGGTAAAAAGTTGAAGTAAGCATTTTGAGAAAAATTAATATTCTCTCCTCATACAAAATGAACGTAATTTAAATCTGCCGGAAAATCAAGGGTCGTACAACTTAGATCTGTTCACTTGTACCACTTGTATCACTTGTGAATTCTAAAATGGCACGTGCATACAATGTAGGGTTTACAATTATAATGAAATATTAGGTAAAAGCAATTTTCAGAATCAAAATATCTTAAACTCTCCGGTAAATTAATAATAGTTAACATTTTAGTCTGCTTTCAGACAAATTTTACAATTAAGTACAAATGTTGACATTTTGTGTATTGGGGTGCAGGAAAAGAAAATCCACCAAATCATATGTCATTGCGGCAAAATGTCAAACAAAATATCTTTCAGCAGTTCCAATACAATTTGCCCTTCAAATGGCAATAATTTTTATATGTCATAAGTGCAATTTTATGTTGAGTTTACACCAATTTTTTTTCTTTGAAAGCCATGGAGATACGAGAAATGTTAGCATGTATCAACAAACCTGTAGGGTAGAACCTTCGCGAGCCCTACGTGAATGTCGCCGAGATCCTGTTTCTTCTTCATCCAATGATTACATTAATCTCCCAAATAATTTTTGTCAGGAAAATTGCTTTTTAATTTCAAGCCCTATTTTTGGTTTTGTTTTTGGTTTTGGTCAACTTAGCAGGCCTACCGGGCTTCCCTCTCTTACCATGCTGTTTTGTTTATGAAAACTAGATGCATGCATGTATAGCATGGAATGTAGAACCTCAAACATGTTGCGATGAATATATTTATGCATCATAAATAATTATCAATTTTAATGAAATAATCAGAATTATTTACTTATAGAATTTGTAATTTTCTAAAAGTGTATACATTTATGAGTATGAAAAGAATTCCAAATCCTATAGGAAAATTTTAACAAGTCTGTTTTTGAAGAGATGCTTTGTATTGTCACTTTAATACAAACATAGATGATGTCACATTTTCTGCAGAATACTTACACCAATAATGGTATATTTTCTGTAGATTTCTTCATTTGCTTCTCCTCCATTTTTGGTAAAAGTGTCTGTCCTATTTCTCTCATTTCCTACAAATTGATAATACAACAGATGGTGGAAACTTTGGAAAAAGCTCAGCTTTTTAGAAATACAACATGCATTTCTCAAATAATACAAAGAGATCAGAAAAATCTTTTTGCATATTGCTCAGACAAAGACATAACAAGTTACAGTTATTATCTGAAGCCTCCATTTTTAAAACATTATACTGTCAGTTCTAACACTGACCTGTTCCCGTCTCTTCTGTTCTGCCAGCAGCTGCTTCTTACTCTTAGGTCTGGGTTTCTGAAGAAGATTCTGGTTTGCTTTCTTCTTTCCTTTCTTTATGTACCAGAAAATAAAACATAAATTATATATACATTGCTGTTGATTTATAAATTTTCAAATTTGAATCAAACATGAATTACAACATACTAGACAATTATATATCAAAGATCTTTAACATGGTGGTTTAAAATCCTCCAGTTTTGACCTCTTTTCAACCTGTAAGCCTGACTAACATCCATCGTGTAGGATTGACTTATTTGCATCTTACAGGCTTGACCTACCCCCATCCTGAAGTTGTTTGAAATCCTACAGCCTTGACCTACCCCATTCTGTGGTTGTTTGAGATCCTGTAGGATTGACTTACCCTCATCCTGTGGTTGTTTGTAATCCTACAGGCTTGACGTACCCTCATCCTGTGGTTGTTTGAAATCCTATAGGCTTGACTTACCCTCATCCTGTGGTTGTTCGAAATCCTATAGGCTTGACTTACCCTCATCCTGTGGTTGTTTGAAATCCTACAGACTTGATCTATCTACATCCTGTGGTTGCTTGAAATCCTATAGGCTTGACTTACCCTCATTTTGTTGTTGTTTTAAATCCTACAGCCTTGACCTACCTACATCCTGTGGTTGTTTGAAATCCTACAGGCTTGACTTATCCCCATTTTGTTGTTGTTTTAAATCCTACAGCCTTGACCTATTTACATCCTGTGGTTGTTTGAAATCCTATAGGCTTGACTTATCCCCATTTTGTTGTTGTTTTAAATCCTACAGCCTTGACCTATTTACATCCTGTGATTGTTCGAAATCCTATAGGCTTGACTTACCCTCATCCTGTGGTTGTTTGTAATCTTACAGGTTCGACCTATCTACATCCTGTGGTTGTTTGAAATCCTACAGGCTTGACTTACCCTCATCCTGTGGTTGTTTGAAATCCTATATGCTTGACTTACCCTCATCCTGTGGTTGTTTGAAATCCTACAGGCTTGACTTACCCTCATCCTGTGGTTGTTTGTAATCTTACAGGTTTGACCTATCTACATTCTGTGGTTGTTTGCAATCCTACAGGCTTGACTTACTCACATCCTTTTGGCTTGACTTACCCGCATCCTGTGGTTGTGTCTTTTTGAAGGATGTCTAGCTTTCAACCATTCATCGTAGGAATGAAATTTCTTCAGCTAAAACCAGAATTATCTTACGTTAGAGAGTAAAAACTCAACACAAAAGGTGAATTAAAATAAGGCACAATTCCAAGAAGACAACATTTATTTCTATAATACAATCATGTTAGGGTGAATTCAGAAATGGGAAAAATGACTTTGAAGTTCAAGTATGGTGAGAGGGCAAAAATAACACTGTATACAAATTGTTTTTAGTTTGTTGCAAAAATACTCAAAAATAAAATTGAAAAACTTACATCTTCTTCAGTCAGCTCAACATCTTGTGGTGGTCTATATTTCTGAATGAAAATATAAAAATACATAATATATAAGCCATTAATTTTACTGCAGCAATGATACATGTGGAAGTTTCTTGCATTAATTAAATTTTAACCGACAATTTTTTTTTGTAAAACAAGAGGCCCATGGGCCACATCGCTCACCTGAGAAGCTTTGACCATTCCGTTCTTTACCAGATTTCCCCCTTGTTATACATAATGCATCCCCACCCTACCCCAATGATCATAATTTAGACATTTTGAAATAACACTACCCCATGATCCTTCCATGGGCACATATGTTTCAGCTTTTTTGGCCCAGTGGTTCCTGAGAAGAAGATTTTCAAAGATTTTTCCTATATATTTCTATGTAAAACTTTGATTCCCCTATAATGGCCCCGCCCTTCCCCCGTGGGTCATGATTCCTACAATTTAGAATT